>NW_025791458.1:3928004-4228004 GCF_907164935.1 Osmia bicornis bicornis | reverse complement strand
TCGACTGGCGCAGCTATCACAGGTAGGAGAGGTATCTTTTTGGTCGAGGTATAAACAAAAATTATATCTTTTCAGTACTACGCAGTTAGCACGGGAAAGGTTTCAAGTGCGATGCACTGCTTAACCGTGCAGCGAAGAGTGTTTACGATACCTCTCCCTTAACGGTCTCGAATTTCGAAGTCTATTGTAACTACGCAGTTTCGACGAGGCAATCGTTCTAAGGAAGGTTGACTTTATTTTTTGAAAGAAACTAAATATAGCCTCCTTTGTGCGCCTCGCATGGGATTATCTCCAAGTGGTACGCACTGACGAGGTACACAAACGTGGTATATTAACGGTTGAAACTATTGGAACTATTTGAAAGAAATAAAGAAAGCTAAAATTATTATTTTAACCTCAAATCCCTTTCTTATGTCTTTCGTATGGAATTGCTTCCAAGTGACACGCACTCGACCAAGCAGCACAAGGGGGAGCGCGGATAATGTAGAACGAAAAATTATAAAGGAAAAGGCCCTTCCTTGTGTTCCTTATGTGGAATATTTCCAGTGCTATGCACCCGATGAAGAAAGCAAAGTTGGGTTATTGAATAAAATAATTTTTAACAAAAAAAAAATACAACTTTGAAATGCACTAAAAAGTGAAAAATAATTTCTATTTCATTTATACCAATATTCCATAGCTACTAATAATATCTACTTAATCGTTAAATAGGATACCAAATACATTTCTAAGTTTTCGGAGGCGGCACAAAATTAAAAATACCCGAATATACGATGCTGCCAAAAACGATTTGATTGCAGTATGGCAAACTTGATAATTAATAAGTCGTAAGAAAAAAAATTCGAAACGTTATAGATACGGCAGAAAACATTTGTAATTGTAACGATTGTATCAGAAGTTGATAGCACTTCTGATGTACATGTATACTGCAATTCATGAGAGACCATACTTAATTCGCGCAGCTCACTAGATCTAGGGAGATTTTTAATAACGTGTGTGATTCCCCTCTACAGCTTGCTTCTTACTTTCCAATGATATAAATAGTGGACAGAAATATATGACGTATATATAAATAAATATAAATAAGTATATATATAAATAAATATACACGAAGATACACGATACAATGAAATTCCTATTATTTTTCAAAGAAAAAAATTATATGATCGTCAAGTAAGAAGCAAGCTGTATAGGGGAATCACGCACGTTATTAAAAATGTCCCTAGAGCTAGTAACCTGCGCGAATTAAGTATGGTCTCTCGTGAACTGCAGTATAGTTAATCCGCAATGGGTATGTTGATTCCCGTTCAATATCATTTACTTGAAAATATCAAATGGGTCATTTGTCACAGGTTGCCGACGCCTGAACTAGGATCTTCCTAGTAGAAGAAAAGTTTTTAATTTTGCGCCGCCTCTGTTGAATACTGGTATAAATGAAATAGAAATTATTTTATAATTTTTAGCGCATTTTGTTAATGCAGCAAGTTTTATTAGTAATAATTATTACGTAGTTGTATAAACGAAATATAAATTATTTTAGCACATTTCGAAGTCGGGTTTTTTTTTGTTAAAAATTATTTTATTTTACACTTTTTAGTGGAAGCAGCAGTATTTGAAGGATATCGTACGG
The DNA here is from genome assembly GCF_907164935.1 of Osmia bicornis bicornis. NCBI lineage: Eukaryota > Metazoa > Arthropoda > Insecta > Hymenoptera > Megachilidae > Osmia > Osmia bicornis. The sequence continues at coordinate 4,226,374 of NW_025791458.1, read as the reverse complement.
ATGTTATGTATTTTTGTTAGACACCTAATAACTGTCAACCAGAAAATATATATTGATCGAATTTAGATGGTTAAATATAAATAAAAGAGAACGATGTGAATAATATTTTTTAAAAATCATTTTTATTTATATAAAAAAAAAACTATAACTATTTAAAAAATACATAATATTTGTTTTTCGGCCCGTCTCTACCGCTCCCCTCCCGCCGCCCTCCCGCCACGCGACCATTTTCCGCGGTAGGGGTGGCGACGCGTGCCGGCCGCTGTTCCACTTTCTGTAATGTAAAATTTAAAATGTTATATAGTTCAACCATTTTGAAATTAATTTTTTTTATCATTTACGACGCAAATGGGTTAATGGTTTGTTCGATAAGATCTGTGATACTTACTACGCTTCGGTTTCACGTCCTCCGCCTGCTCCTGCTGTGGCTGCAGGTTCTATTGCTGCTGCTGCTGCTGCTGCTGCTGCTGCTGCTGTTCGTCTTGCCTCTGCTGACTGTGCTGCAGCTGCAGCCGCAACACACTCAGGGCAGCCATTAATGCATTTTCTGGAAGAAAAAAAGGAGAAATATATATATTACATGCATGTTTTTAATTAACTCATGCAGTATATTCATTTTCCATTGAAGTTGGAATTATACTTACGATCGATCGTTGAATCGTTCATTTTTTCTGTGAAAAAAAATTTTCATTAATTAATGAAAAATATTCCGCATTTGTGGATAAAGTTCCAAAAAGCAATCACCCCATAATTTTTTTGTTTGAAACTCGGTATTCTTACGTCGTTTATACGCTGATTACGAATATCGTCATTATGTTTCATATCGGTTTAATTTTTGTGTCGAATCGATTCGATTGAGAAGAAGGATAAACTAGCCCGCGGGACTGGGAATAGTTCGATAAAAGATTTTTCTGAACAATGAATGTTTCGATGATGACTTGACTCTCACACTCATCGCGTGATTGCGAAGCGTGCGTTTGAAGTTGTCAGTTCTTAGATCGAATTATGAAAAACAATCCTGCGAGACGCGGGGCGGATCGCGTAAGGACAAGGTTGTGAAACTGTGTTGACAAACTGCTAACGGTTTCATCGAAGCTTTGAATATACGATATTCAACAAATATACTGAAATTTGGCGACTACTTGATTTTCATGGTAAAATGATAGTATTGTAGTCATGCTTGTCATGCTTCACATCACAACGTTTTATTAGACCTGTTTTTAGGCAGATAACTGTAATTCGTTAGTGCCCGTTTTTTACTTTAAGGGAGATATCTACCCTTCTATACGAACCGCCCTTTCTATATACGTGCTTATAAATCGTAAATAACAAAAGATATAAATAAAATAATTTTTAACAAAAAATACAACCGACTTCGAAATGCACTAAAAAGTATGAAATAATTTCTATTTCATTTATACCAATATTCCATAACTATTAATAAAACCTATTGACTCGTTAAATAGTATACTAAATACATTTCAACTTTTTCGGAGGCGGCGCAAAATTAAAAATACCCGAATATACGATGCTGTCAATAATGATTTGATAGGTTGTCGACGCCTGAATCTTCCTAGTATAAGAAAAGTTTTTAATTTTGCGCCGCCTCCGAGAAGGTTGAAATGTATTTAGTATACTATTGAACGAGTAAATAGGTTTTATTAATAGCTGTTGGGTATTTGTATAAATGAAGTAGAAATTATTTCATACTTTTTAGTGCATTTCGAAGTTGGTTGTATTTTTTGTTAAAAATTATTGGTAATTATTGAGATTAGGTTACACCTCACCGATTTTGATGAAATTTAAATATATTGTAAAACTCAACATTTTGAACAACTTCTTCCTATACATATAACCGCCGCTCGGCCTTAGTTTTCGAGATATTTTCGAAAAACTGTTGAAACTAACACATTGAATTCTAGCCATCCGTGTGTGTCCGTGACAACGTACGCATTAGTATGGAATCGCCGCTTTTCTACTGTTTCTGCAGGCAACAGCACGGCGACCAATGACCAATATATACCTTGTGTACTTCTGCATTCATGATTTCAATGTATCGTAGCTATGATGGCACCTGGGAATTTAATATAGCCTAACCTAACCCAATCTACTTTACCTAATCAGTGAATTAAGTTAGGTTAGGGTAAAGTGATATTCTGGTCGCCTGACGGCGACCAGACACACATACTGAGATTCAAAATCATGAAAATTAGTTGAATTTAATTTTTAAGCCCACCCGTAATATATGTATATATATATATTGATGTCGGTCGCCGTGCTGCTGCCTGCAAAAACAGTAGGAAAGCGGCGATCCCATACTGATGCGTACGTTGTCACGGACACATACGGATGGCCAGAATTCAATGTGTTAGTTTCAACAGTTTTTCGAAAATATCTCGAAAACTAAGGCCGAGCGGCGGTTATATGTATAGGAAAAAGTTGTTCAAAATGTCTCATTTTACAACATATTTAAATTTCATCAAAATCGGTGAGGTGTAACCTAATCTCAATAATTACCAAATTATTTTATTTCACACTTTTTAGTGAAACGAGCAGTATTTGTAGGATACCGTAAGGTGGTTTACCGTTCTTATTGGTTAATTGCAATAACGATAGTTTTTAACGATAACAAGTTCCATACAAGTTATCAAAATAGTTATTAACAATAACAAATTGCATAAATTTTTGCAAGTGGGGTATCGCGGAAATATCTCCTATTAGATGTGAAAGGTTTCAACGCAATCGGTACATGCCTTGCAGAGTACACATGTATATAAGAAACAGTAGAGAATCGGCGACCGCATGCTGACTCATACACCGGTAGAGACACGTAGGCATACGTAGAATTCAATGTACAGTATTGCCTCGAAATAAGCAAGTGGCTCGGGATCGAACCGTTGCTTATTTCGAGGGAGGTAGCTATTCGGCTTGACTTTGTTCTCGAAACGGGACGATAGAGAACGCGAGAAACGAGTGAGAGATCCGAGGTAGCGGCAAATCATATAGTGATCGGCCGAGCAGCGATGTTATTTTTTGAACAAGGATAGAAAGCATTATATACATATATTCCATCCTTCTTCTACTAACCGATGTCACTGCTCAGTCGAGCGTGAAATTTATTACCCTAAACATCGGCTTCGCGCTTTCATGGACCTCTCACTCATATCTCGTACCTCTCACTTTGCGGGCGATTTCAAACAAAGAAGAGGGGATAGCGACTTGCTTATTTCGAAGTCGAGACCACTTGCTTATTACGAGGCAATACTGTAGTAGTAACAATAGTTTTTCACGAATATCTCGGAAACTAAAACTTTCCGTTAATTATGCATAATGAAAAAGTTGTTCAGAATCATGTCCCCGACAACATATTAAAAGGTCATTGAAATCGTCCAATCTTGACATTAAAAACTTCCTGTATTTTGCAATAACAATGAAAAAATGAAAAATTTTTTTTCAATGGGACCAATCGGAAGACATACCCTACAAGATGCAAAAGGTTTCGTTCCGATTGGTCCATCCATCTCGGAGCAATCGGTGAACACACACAAAAAATAAAAAAATAAAAAAATACATACTGATCGAATTGAGTAACCTCCTTCTTTTCGAAGTCGGTTAAAAAATAGTTGAAATAAAAGTTATACCGTTTTTTGAGGTCTCTAAAGCTGCATGTAAGTTTTTTTTTTAATTCATCCTTTTTGCAAAATTGAATTCCCCCTCCCTCTCCGTTTTGAAAAACTTTACTTTTTTTTCAATCAATAAAAGCGCCTATTTATTATGAATTCAATGATGTATTATAGTGTATAGTTGTTTTAATTATTCCGATGGAATTTTTGATTTAAGTTTTTTGATTTGTCTGTATTGACCGCTAACTCAACTTATACTTTCAACGTTGATAAGATTTTTGATAAGAACCATTTTTCCATTCGTTTTACATGTCATTTTCATAATTGCAAGATTAATTTCATCATTATATGATGAAATACATTTATTTTGTAGACTTTCTACAATATACAGAGTACTTCCGATGTAGTAGTACAATTGAAAAGACGGTTAATCTACATATAAAAATAAGCTGAAAATGTTGAGTAAGAGTTTCTGATATAGTAACACTCTCATTCATCCATACTGTGTTCGTTAAATCCACTCCTATACATATTTCGCTTATTCTGACTTTAATTTTTATTATAATATAATATTATTGTACATGTACATAACAACCAACATTATTCGACATAGCTTTTACAGTAGTGAAATTCTTTAAAAAAGTGTTTGAAATATAAATATTTTTTACACCAAGCACAACGAAGTATAGCTAATTCTCCGCATATATTATACCGATGAATTTTGTCAACCTGTTTTGTAAAACAATAATCGACTGGATTTTCATAGCGTTCCGGACGTTCTTCTATATATCCACTTTTGTACCACGAATGCTTAAACAAATTTTGGAATCTAGGTGAAGACAACTGATAATGAACAAGAGATTGGAGTTTCATGATATTATTTCGTTGATGTAAAATAACGTCATGATTAAATAAAATGACCTGATCGGAAAAAGTTTTTACGAAATTTTTCCATATTCGAAAGCCAAGAACATCAAGAGGCTGTAGTCTTTCTGTCGTCTTTTTCGGTATCGTCAGAAAAAGTACTTCTTTTCCTTCAGGAACAAGATCTTGCAAAACATTTGGACAGTGTCCACTCCATGAATCTAGTAGGAGAACGCTTCCGGATCCCACGTTTGTTAAAAATATTTCAGTAAACCAAGTTTTAAAGTGCTCTGAAGTTAATTTGCCAGATTTTGAAGCAGAAACATGAACATTTGGAGCATTGAATAAACTTTCTTTTACTCTTGGTCCGAACTGTCCACTTGATTCCTTTAAAACTATGTAAAGCGGTGAAAGCAATTTTCCATTTGCAGATACAGTAGGTTGTATGGTATAATTATGAGTGGTTGATGATATGGACTGTACGACAGCTTCAATGGTTTTTGATCCCTCTGCAGCTAGCGTTCGACCAGAATGAAGTTCTAAATTAAAACCACTTTCGTCCGAATTAAATACATTTTCTACACCATAACTATTAATATTCGGTTTCATAACTTGAATAAAATTATCGATAACTGTATCTGTTTCTTGAGAATTTTCACATTCCCGGTAAGTTACAAATTTTGTTATTTTACGCGAAACTATTCGATGCAGTTTTTTAAATTTAAATATCCACCACTTTTCTGCTTTAAATGTTGACAAATCAATGTTTTCTTTTGCTTCTAATGCCCATTTTCGGATATCAATATCATGGACTATGGATCCTCTTTCAAGAGTATCACGAAACATCGAAAGAGTAAAATTCGAAATATACAATAACTTATCTCTTCGCGTTCCACCTGTTTCGACGTATTTTTCCCATCTGTACAACTATTCACGTGATCGAACCTTTCGAAAATTATGTTGTACTGCTTTACCAGCTTTCCGTTTACCTGGTGCACTTTTCCAAAATTCTACCGCATTTTTCTTATATTCCAAGTCGACACCATCTTCTTGTTCCTCTGGAATGCAGACGTCTTCTTCCTCTACAGCTTCAACGTCAGTATCCGCAGCATCAAATAGTGGATCTACAATATCTGCTTCTACTGGTCTTGGCTCTTCAAAGTCTAAAGTTTCATCCTCTTCAGCAAAAAACGATTGATCTTCAATGCTTCTTGTTATAATACCTTGTAGTATTTCGTATAATGCAACTTCTTTGTAACTGACTGGAGCCAGTGCAAACTGCATAAAATGAGATGTAGTCAATAGCAAATTAATTACATTTGCAGGATTAATATAAACCATTTTGCCACATAGCACGACTCGAGAGTAACCTACTACCACACGTTCTTTCGATACTGGATAACAATAATTGCATACGGTCTGTTCTGATGCATATATATAATATGCACGGTGTACGTACGTCAGTACAACGTATCATGCTATTATAAGAAACTATCGTGAGGTACGCACGTCATTGCATGTTTTGAACGTGTTTCGGGAATAACATGTTTACCTTTTTAAAAAATATCATACGCTTATAATAAATGGCTTGTTATTGCGATTTTATATAAACGCACATATCTTGTAAAACGTATATAAGTTCGATCAACGTCGCAAGTACTATAAGTCGAGTTAGCGGCCAATACAGAAAAATCAAAAAACTTAAATCAAAAATTCCATCAGAATAATTAAAACAACTATACACTATAATACATCGTTGAATTCATAATAAATAGACGCTTTTACTGATAGAAAAAAAAATAAAGTTTTTCAAAACGGAGGGGGGGGGGGGGATTCAATTTTGCAAAAAGGATGATTTAAAAAAAAACTTACACGCAGCTTTATAGACCTCAAGAAACGGTATAACTTTTATTTCAACTATTTTTTGATATCTTTTGTTGTTTACGATTTATAAGCACGTATATAAAAAGGGCGGTTCGGATTAAAGGGTTGATATCTCCCTCAAAGTGAAAAACGGGCACCAACGAATTACAGTTATCTTCATAAACAGGGCTAATAAATATTTATGCAAAGTTTCATCAAAATCGGAGTGTATCAGTCCCCGATGTTCCCTTGTCAGTGAATACAACTGCTTCTCACAAACGGAAGCAGCACTGCCACAAAATAGCAAATCCTAGTATCCGGAAGTAATCGAATATATGGAGCTACGTTTAATTTCTTCACACGTCGCTCCCACAAGAATTTGCAAATAATAATATTGTTTGATAAAGAATTTGTTATTATTTCGCCAAAGCGCTGCCGGCCGCCTTACAATGGCCAAATAGTCGCCAATTTTTCACTATGATATTCCTAATCAGCGTATAAGAAACACGCAAGAATACTGTTTTAAAAAAAGAAAATCGGGGGCAAGTGGTTTTCAGAATTACACCCAACCAAACCACCAACCCGGTACGGAGGAATTCGACTAGTATTTTGAAAATGGTTATAATTTGAAGTAAACGCGAACTGTGGTTTTCTATTCCTGTAACCTTCTTGAGCGGAATGACCATTCTTATTACAAGTCCTACAAACTTGTGTGGTGTATGTTAAGCGTAATGCTTTTTCTTCGCACACCGCGGCCGTGAAAGCTTGACTAATTGTTTTAAATTCGCGATATCTCAACATTTGCGATATCTGCGGATGCGAGTGATACACAAATCTATTTAAAGTAATATCATTGATCATAGCTAATCTACCCGCGAGTGTATCAACCATTGGGTCAGTTGAATGAAGGATTCCTCAAATTCTTGAAGCTAGCTCTTCTAAACGTTGATAAAATTGACTAACGTTTTCGTGGCGTTCCTGTTTCATGCTATTCAATTCTTCTAATAATTGATCAAGACTTTTCTTACCTTGATACATATTTATTAATAATTCAGATATTTCTATCCATGTCGTTAGATTACAGTGAACATCTATTTGTTCCCTTGCCTTTCCTGTGATTCTGCTTTTCACGAAAAACAAGAGCGGTTGAAATTGAGAAGGTTTGGCTAATTCGAAAGCTGAATCTACTTGCTTTATAAAACTTCGTAATTTATATCTATCACCATCAAACGTATCCGGTATTAATTTGATTAAAAATTCTAGTGAAAGAGTTGGAGACTGCCCCGCGGAATGTACCGTCGTTTCTGTTTCAACCATTTTGATATAATTATATATGTCTACACTTCACAAGAACGATATGAAACGATGGATTATGGTCGGGAAATCAAGATTTATTGCAAGTCTGGATGGTACTTACGTTGTTTTCTTCCACTGCTGTCTACCCTCGGTGCTGGTTCGTCAGATCCAGTGTTTCCTTACCGGGATGTAGCTTCTTCTTCACGAAATTACTTTTGATGTGTCCAACTTTCCAATTGAAATTGGCAATTACACACAGTGCGGAATATTGCTCCGTATTAACAGCTGTAATGTAACTGTTGGATACTATCCCGCTTCTGACACCAAAATTTATGTTGGGATCCGGGTGAAGAAACGATCGCTTTTTAAAATATAAAAGTTTATTCGATGGTTCCTCGTGACACGCCGAACTCAACTTAACGCAATTTTACAGTGAATCGGAAATACGCAGTGGAACAACGCGAGTACTTTGGTTGGTGGTTGAATCTTGAATTGTCTCTTGACCTATTGTCACGATGTATATATATGTCTTCTTCGCTGGGGGAGGATGACTCTAACTCTTGATGCGTGAGAACGGAGGTAAGACTATCGCTGATGAGTCGGAGATCGCGGAATTGGATGGTGGGACATCCGGCCTAGAGTTCAACGAATTATTGGTATTGGATGGTGGGATATCCGGCAGTGAGTTCGACGAATTATTGGTATAGAATGGTGGGATGTCCGGCAGTGAGTTCGTAGGGTTATCGTAATCAAATCTTGGTCTTCCAACAAAACTTTTATCAACAAATGTGTGATATTTTTCTAATTAAAACAAGAACACACATGACGTAAATCGGACAAGTTTTGTTATTATCAATCAATTTAAATTGATCCAGTCAACCATTAATAACCAATTGAAGTAAAATTAAACCGATTTATGTCGTGTTTAGCTTCATTATTTATTTTAATCAGAAGAACCTCAACAATCCAACGATACTATCTTTTCCACGGTGAAACGAAAATTAGTCCAAATGCAATATTCTTTACCCAATGCCGATTTGTTTTACTCGCGGCATATCTTTGTAATCCATCTATCGCCGTTTTCCGCGTAATTCGTATTCTTTTTCCGTGTTTATGGATTCGAAGCTCCGCTGAGCTCGAGAAAATTAGTATGTAGTAGGGCAATGTCACACAATTTTATAGCCGGCGCAGGTAAAAGGAGGGATCCTTCGCACAACCCGCCATTTTTGGCACACACAAGCCGTGTGAGCAAAGATGGGGCACGATCAATTAGACGCACACTCTTTCCCTCGGGCAAGTTACGAACGACGAGCAGCAATCAGTTGGAATTAATAACTTGCGACGCTGTCGTCAATTGAATGTATAATATATTCCGTTGAAGATAGTAATAGATATAATAATCAAATTTATTTTTACAATTCCAACTTTTTTTTTAAATTTATTTTAATATAATATAATATAAATAAGGAAAAGAATTCAATTCTGCTTTAAGCGAATCATTGTTTGCGAAAACAAACAAAACAATTCTGCTTTGAGCGAATATAAAGAAACAGACAATTTCTGCTGTAAGCGAATCATTGTTTGTAAGAATATGAATGAGGATAAATAAGGAAAAGGATTCAATACTGCTTTAAGCGAATCATTGTTTGCGAAAACAAACAAAACAATTCTGCTTTCAACGAATATAAGAGAAAGGAATTCTGCTTACAGCGAATATAAGAGAAAGGAATTCTGATTGCAGCGAATATAAACTAATTCTGCTTTAAGCGAATACACATTCTGCTTTTAGTGAATACAAAGAAACGGGCCAATTCTGCTTCGAGCGACTTATTGTTTGTGAAAACAAACGGGTCAATTCCGCTTTTAGCGGCTAATTATTAAAATAAAATAATAAAAAAGATTTGATATATGTAATTATGGGTACACTTATAAAAAGTGCATCCCGTATGAGAAAGAGTCGTGCGAATGAATCGGACGATGTTAAACAATTACGTGTTTCTAAAGAACGCGAAAGAAACGCAAAGGCGTCAAGAAACTATTCACGATCGCCGTTCCAGATTGTCTGCAAAGCGAAAAAATACTCGTTCGAAATTATCGCGCGAAACGATAGACGAATGAAAACGTTGGCTAAGCAAAATTTCTAATTGTTTAAAGAACGAATCTACGGACGATCGCGTCGTATTGAATTAATCCGCAGGCGTTTAGCAAACGAATCTACGGAGGAACGGTCACGTCGCATTGGATTAATCCGCAAGCGTTTAGCGAACGAATCTAATGAGAAACGGTTTTGTCGAATCAAATTAATCCGCGGGCGTTTAGCAGACAAATCTAATGAGGGACGTTCGCAACATCTAATGGTTGCGAGAAATCGTATGCGGAAAGTACTACTAAATGAACGTGTCGAATCAAGGAATACGCGTTTAAGGAATATGCGTGAACTAGCTAAAAAGCGGAGAAAAGAACCTCTCCATCAGGAAGACTACTTCAAATCGGCTATTAATATTTTCGCTAATGTACCGTGTGCAGTGTGTTACAAGACTTTATATCCGCAGCAACGTTACGCTTTGAACACAAAGCCTTTGTCTGGTCTAATTCCTGCAAATCTAATGGAATCAGAGAAGATAACAACATGTTCTCGTTGTCTACATTATCTTAAAAAACACAAAGTTCCATCACAGGTATTCTGGAACAAAATGGAACTAATGCCTGTACCTCAGGAGATATCAGATTTATCGGAAATCGAAAAACAAATGTTGTCCAGAATAGTACCGTTTCTTAAAATCATGAAAATTCAGAATCGCTTCAGTCAAGATTGGTGCAAAGGTCCTGTAGTCCTATTTGCCCGCAATGTGTTCGAAATAGCCGAGCAACTTCCAGTTAGATTAAACCAAACCGGTATAGTGATTGTAGTGCAAAGCCTCGAAAATTTGGAGCGACAACGACAATTTCAAATAGACTTGGGCAAACTTCGAATAGCTTTACAATGGCTATTACAAAATAATGCTTTATACAAAGATGTACGACCATGTTTTTCTAATATTACCACTAACATTTTGGGAATAGCAGATGTAGTTGAAGAGCCTTCAATTGCAACAACCGCAATTGATGTTGCTCAAAGAAATACTAAATCAAAAAGTAGATTTGTGAATGTGGGACATAATGTAGCTATTTTACGAGGCTCGTGCCATCAAGCTAGCGATCGCTTCAGTATCGAATCTCGTAACTGCAGTTGCTTGTGTTGAGTTTAATTTGATCTATACGAGTACGTGGTGTTCTAGTGATGTCGTTTATGCAGTTCTAGAAGGAGATATATATTACCGTGATTGCATTGAAGCGCGAAGTAATCCTGACCCCAGAGAACTCAATGTAGACTATTTAGCCGTAACCGAATTACTGCCACACATATCATTTAATAATAGGCGAGTCAATATTAACGTTGACTATGAAATGTCTGTAAATGGTCATATTGATATTGATAACGGTGATGAAAGATTTCCAAATTTTAAAAATGGTTTGATTAGGTTTTTGCAACAGTACAGGTACGGAATTTTTACTGCAAATTATACATCAGTAGCCGTATCATGCAACAACCAGTCGGAGACCACCTGCTATTGGGTGTTTGATTCCCATGCAAGAGGTCCAAAAGGACATAAAGCACCATTACGAGGCGCCTCATGCTGTATGCAATTTGCTACTATTGATGCTTTACAGGCCACCTTGCATCATAATCTGTATGCGAAAGATGGCAACAGCAATGTATTAAATATCTACTCATTAACACCTGTAACAATTGTATCCGGAAGACATAGATCTCCACTGGTAGAAAGAATGCAACATCTGTCAGTTGGAACCCCTCGAACAGATCCGGCGAAACACGAATTATTTTCGAAACAAGCATGTTACGTTCGGTTGACGAAGGTGTTCTCAACATCGATAGTGTCGTTCCTGTCAGTAATACTAATAATAACGCAGAAAATGACCCGATAGAACTGGCGAATATACATAGAAAAGCAGCGCCTCCTTTGAACCTAGAGAGAGAGCGAAGGACGGAAGAATTGTGTCGGTTCTTCCTGTTTCCGGATTCGAGACATCTCAATAACACCACTGGATTACTTCCAACCGCGTATACTGAGCAATGACAAACGATTCCAGCGATCAGATTATTTGTTCTTCGCATTACATATCTATTGTTGAATAATACCGCGCAAAAGCTAGCATTTCAGTATCAAGTAAAATGCGCCAAGGGGAACATACTCCACAGGGATTAGTAGATAATATGCACCTCATGATGAGAAACATAAGAGGATCGGCATCATACTGGAAACGCTGCTGTCCGGAATTAATCGCATGGTCCGAAGTCTTGGACCGCCCACATGGTTTGCTACGTTCTCTTGTAACGATCTAAACTGGCCAGATATGTTGAAAGCATTACTACTATCCGATGGTCGCCCCATTACCGAATTTGAAAACCTAACTTTTGCAGATCGACTAAAGTTGGTTCAGAAATACCCTGTAGTTTTTGCAAGACAATTTACATTACGTGTAAACGAGTTAATGCAGTATTTAAGAAACTCCGATTGCTTAGGTGGCGTTGTTATCCATTTTTGGCATAGAATCGAATTTCAGAATAGGGGAAATCCACATTTGCACATGCTTCTTTGGTGTGCAAACATACCTGATTTCCTTACCAACGAAGGCCGCAACGTTATTGAGAAAGTTGTATCTTGTTCATCGGAAGCAGAAAATCGAGATATGAAGGACATAGTTCAAAAGGTCCAAATTCATAGACATTCTGCTATATGTTACAAAGATCGTAATAATCGTAGTTGTCGTTTTGAATTCCCCAGACCGATAAATGAAAGAACGATGTGCTTAGGTCCAGATGACACTCTTGCGAGCAATGGAAGTTTCTGCGTACTTAAGAAAACAAGAAATGAAATTATGGTGAATAATTACAACCCAACTCTTTTAAAGCTTTGGGAAGCAAACATGGATATTCAACCATGCGGAAATGTTACAGCTGTCGCATATTATATTGCTAAATACGCAAGTAAATGCGAGCCGCAGGACACAGGAAATATTTTTAACGAAGCCATTTTACGAGCGAAACGCCGGAGCGGTATCGTCCGGGATCAACTATTTTCGGTATCTATGGCAATTCTATCTCAACGTGTGATTTGTGCTATAGAATGTGCTTATCGGTTATGCCATCTACCCCTTAAAATGAGCTCGAGAAAAGCTGTATTTATAAACAGCTGTCGGCCTGAACAGATATATAGAATTCTCCTATTCGATGAAAATGAAACATCATTTTCCAATAACATAATCGATCGTTACGTAAAGAGACCAGACAATCAAGCGGATTTTAGCTTACAAGCGTACCGCCAAGGTGAGGACATCGCTTTTGGATCCGCAGTAGGTACAAGTTGTAGTATACATACAGTGTTATAAAACCCTCATTGGTTTTGATAGAATGGGGCTTTGTTTTCGAGATATTGCAGTTTAAACAATTCTGTGCATATGGTATTCCAGTTGTGAGAGATGGCTTACAACAACGGCACCGTAGGTGAGTGAGTAAGGTAACGGGTTGGAATTCTGGAGGTTGCACATTCAAAACCTCTTTTTGGAGGTCGACATTTTTCTTTCTTTAAAATGATTTTTTCCATGCACTTGGTTTTTGAGTTTATTCCATATTAATTCTGAAACAAAGAAATATTAGTAAAAACATTTGTGTATAAAAAAATATTGTATTTCTGATACAGTGTATTGCTCGCGTCTGGAAGTAATTTTGCATATACACGGCGTTCGACAACAGGTGATCAATATTTTAAGGGGTGGTTCCAGGGATCAAAATAAGACGAAAATCAAGAATAACGAAATAGCGTTTACGGCTTTGTTTTCCAGTTATTAACGTTTAAAAATTCGAGTAAAAAGCGCCAGAAATCTGCAATCCGCTCAGCACCGACGACCGAACGTCAGCTGAGCAGGGGTCGGTACAGTCATAACCAAGAATCGAAGCCGAATGGTGGAGTACCGAGAAACAGAATAGCACGAGGTAAGTTTCTAGTATTGAACGATTCTTGGTTATGACTGTATCGACCCCTGCTCAGCTGACGTTCAGTCGCCGGTGCTGAGCGGATTGCAGGTTTCTGGCGCTTTTCACTCGAATTTTTAAACGTTAATAACTGGAAAACAAAGCCGTTGTTACGTCCCACCTGACGGGTGGTTCTTACTCTGTTGTTCTGATCTTTGGGTTCTGCCGATTTAAACGCTAAAGCGTACCTTGACCTTCCTTGCGGATAATAAAGGATGCAGGATAGGGCGTTTAGTAATTGTCGATACGTGTATGGGTTTTCAATAATATATATATATTCTCGTTTGTCGTTACATACCCTTCGGTGACTTCAGGTGTTGTACGTCACTCGTTCGGTCTTGTATTCACTCACAGTTCATTCACTCGAGAGGTCTCGTTTTACGCTATGTTCGCGGTTCGGACGTTACACTAGACTCGCGGCGCGTGGCTACGACTCGACCTTGGAGATACAAGCGGTTGGTGGTGGTCCTGCACAGCACACGGGTGCACTCCTGGACTTGGTCCAATTACGAATCTGGTATCTCAGATTGCGGCGATACACTCGTGTTGAACCGTCGGCCGAGCACGTCGTTGATGATCTTCCTGGTTTCGAGTAGCCTTGAGCACGGATCTACTGCGGGTCGCGAACGGACAGAACTTCGGTCCTTGCTTTACGCTATCACGGAACTGGCGTACTTGCGTTGCACCGATAACTTATACTCCCGAAAGGGGAGTAGGTCACGCTCTTTGCTTGCGAAAACCTGCAAGCAAAGGGTTTTCGCCATCGCATTCCGCAAGTTCCTCGATTTCGTATCGCGGTCGTCGCTAAGCGAGAAAACGCTGATGGTTTGCGGATTCCAGAGCAAGACCTCTTTGGAATGGCGAAAGACGAAAATGGGTTATAACTAGGGACGTAACACCGTAAACGCTATTTCGTTATTCCTGATTTTCGTCTTATTTTGATCCCTAAAATCACCCCTTAACATATTGCCCACCTGTTCTCGAACACCCTGTATATACTGGAGAAATGTTTTTATGTTCAGAATTATTATACCGAAGGTATCGACGTCTGGAATTTAGGATTTTGTACTTGTGAAAAAGTTGCGTTATTACAATGTGCGTGGTGTGCGAATAAGTTGTGCTTCCATTGTTTTTATGATATGTACCACCCTCAACATTGTGCACAATTTCAGGCGTCAATACCTTCGGTGTAACAATTCGGAACAGAAAGACATTTCTCCAGTATATATATATATATATATGGATAATTTATATATTATTAAATATTTATTAATTTAGTTATTTATTTATAAATAAATTATTTATTAATTTATATATAAATTATTGATATTTATTTTTCTATAATAAAATTTGTAAATAAATATATTTAAATTTAATTATTCTATAAAAATATATAATTATATATAAATAATTTTATTGTTATTTAATATTTAATTAATTATAATCATAATCTCTGATATTTATAAATATATATTCAATTAAATTTTTTATTTAAATTAAATAAATTTATATATATATTATATGTGGGGAGGGTCAGGGAAAGGAAATAGTTGAAGAATGGGGAGATATAAAGAGAAAAATAATAGGGGTGTTAGAAAGGATGGAGAAGAAGAAGGAGAAAAAGGAAGGGAAAGGGTGGTGGGATGAGGAGTGTAGGGAGATGAAGAAAGAGGTTCAAGAGGAATTGAAAACATGGAAAAGAGAAGGGGGAATTGGGGAGGGCGAGAAATAAACTAGGCGCGTTGTGCAAAGAGAAGAAGAGAAGGGAAAAAGAGAGATGGGAGAAAGAGATAGAAGGGGTAAGAACAGAGGGAGAGGTATGGAAGATTGTCAATAGAGGAAGAAAGCGTAGGAAGAGAGTGAATGAGAAGATTGAGATAGAGGTGTATTAGGGGGAGTTAATTGGAGGGTTAGAGGTGAGGAGGGAAGAGGGGGAGAGGAGGATGAAGAGGAGGAATTGAGTAGAGAGGAAGTATGGGCAGTAATAAAAAGGTTGAAAGAGGGGGAAGCAACAGGAGAGGACGGGATTCCGAATGAAGTATGGAAGTATGGAGGGGAAATAGTAAGAGAGAGGATATGGGAAATTTGTAATAGGGTATGGAGAGGAAAGGGTTGGCCAGAAGACTGGTCGGAGGGGGTGGTAGTGCCCATAGTTAAGAAAGGAGAAGGAGAAAAGGTAGAGGATTATAGAGGGGTGAAGTTGACACAGACGACGTATAAAATATATGCAGCAGTGTTAGCAGAAAGGCTATGAAAAGAGATAGAGGAGAAAGGGGCACTTCCCCCAAACCAGACAGGATTTAGGAAGGGAGTGGGGACAATGGATAACATCTATGTACTGAATTATTTGATAAATAGGCAGTTAGCTAAAAAGGGAGGGAAGATGTTGGTACTATTTGTGGATATGAAGGCAGCGTTCGATTCAGTATATAGAGAGGTGTTAGCAAGGTCAATAAGGAAGGCAGGGGTAAGAGAAGGGCTAGTGAAGAGATGCGTGGAGGTTTTGAAGAGTAAAGTGAGGGTGGGGGAGAAGGAAGGGGAGAGCTTCTGGACGAGTAAAGGGGTAAGGCAGGGTTGTCCTTTGAGCCCAATTTTGTTTGCAATGTTGCTAGCAGACATGGAGCAGGAAATGAAGAAAGGGAGATGGGGGGTGTGAGGTTGGGAGGAGAAAAGATCTACACGCTGGCGTATGCGGATGACGTAGCGGTGATGGCGGAAAACGAAGATGGGATGAAAGGGTTAATGGCGAGACTGGAAAGGTATATAGAGGAGAAAAAGCTAGAGGTGAATGTGGGAAAAACAAAGATGATGAGATGTATAAAGGGAGGCGGGAGGAGAGGGAGGATGACATGGAGGTGGAAGGGCGACAAGATAGAGGAAGTGAAGAAATTTATGTATTTAGGGTACGTGGTGACGGCGAACGGGAAGCAAGAAGAGCAGGTAGAGGAGAGAATGAGGAAAGGTGCGGTGGCTATGAGACAAGTGTGGGGGATAGGAAAAAGGAAATTTGCGAAAGACTGGGGCGGAAGAATATTTGATAGATTAGTGTGGGCAGTAATGAGTTATGGGGTGGAAATATGGGGATGGAAAGAGAGGGAGAAAATGGAGAGGATACAAGAGAGGTATTTAAGATGGGTGTTGGGAGTAGAAAGATCTGTGCCAGGGTATATGGTAAGAGAGGAATTACAGAGGGAGCTATTAGCAGGAAGGGCGGGAATGAGGGCATGGGGATATGAGAGGAAGTTGAGTGAAAGTAAAGGAGGGTACCTAGCGAGGAAATGCTGGATGAAGGTAAGAGAAAGAGCAAAAAAAGGTAGGGCGTTAGAGGGGTGGGAGAAGGAGAGGAGATACTTTTATGAGAGAAAAGGGTGGAGTATAGAGGAAGTAGAGGAGATGAGAGAAGAAGGGCGGTTGAGGGGGGAAGAGCTGATAAGAAAGGAGAAGAGCATCCAAGAAGAGGAAAGGTGGGAAAGGATTAGGGAATCGAGGTACAATAGGTGGTATAAGATAGTAAAAGGGAAAGGTGTGCCAGGGTATCTGAGTAGAAATTGGGAGGAAAGGAGGTGGCAATTGATAGCGGGTTAGGTAGTAAAATGAAGGGGTGAAGGTATTGGGAGCAGGAGGAAAAAAGGAGATGTAGGATATGTGGGATAGGGGTAGAGTCGTGGGAGCATATATGGGAGGAATGCACAGAATAGGGGAAAGATAAAAGGTGGCAGGAAATGGTGGCGGAGGTGTTAGGGGAGGAAAGAGAAGGGGAGGTATGGATGAGAAGAGTGGAAGAGATGAGAGAAAGGGCGAGCAGCGGAAACAGGGGTCCAGAAATGAATGGGTGAGGAGTGAATGGAGTGGGTGCTCTCTCTCTGTCTCTCTCAACAGAGATTTAGATTCAAGCTAAGTAAGGAATAGCGAAATTTGTAAGCGGAGCGGAGGTCCGCATTTGTACCCCGCAATGGGAATAAAATAAATATTATTATTATTATTATTATTATTATTATATATGTAAAGAGAACATACTCTCTTTAAATTTAGCACGCTTAGTATACTCCGTGCGCGTTTCTATGTCACCTGCTAGATACCTCGTCAAGGATTGAAGGAATCGACAGCGAGGTAGTGAAAGAGAGAGATAGAGAGAGAAGAACCATAGCAGAGAACACGTGCTGAGAAAATATTAGAAACAGAATTGTGAAGGAGAGACGAATAATAGACCTTAATTGTCGTTTCTCTCATTTACAGGTAAATTCTGTATATACTGTACATAATAGCATCGGTTATAATATAAAACTTTTCTCATTTACAGAGAAACAAATTGGTATACTTATTCGAGCAATCCCAAACCCCACCGACAGAAGTAGATATTATATATATATTATATGAAATAAAATATTTATAAATTAATAATAATTAAAATATAATAAATTATTACAGAAGCGGACTGCTTAAGCAGAAACCCCGTGCTAGAACCAAATATAGAAGAAGAGGAGGACCTATTAAAAACGGTAAATTTTATTGAGGTAGATGAAATAAAATTAGATCAAATGAATAACATTTTATTACAAAAAAAAAAAGAGAAATTAATAAAGAAAAATGGAATATACTATAAAAAAGGGAAAAAAAGAAAGAAAATCATATTATCTGAAAAATTCAGTATTGATTTAATTAAGAAAATACACAAGGAATGGTGTCACACAGGGATAACACAAACAAGAATGAAAATAAGTCCACATTACACTGCTAAAAATTTAATGGAAAATATTAAAAAAATATGTAAAGAATGCGATATATGTATTAGGAATAAATCAAGAGGACAACACAAATTCGGCGCAATGTCACAATTAGGACCAGCGACAAAAGCTTTCGAAATTGTGTCCATAGACACCATTGGAGGGTTCGGAGGCACTAGATCGACAAAAAAATATATACATTTACTTGTCGATCATTTCACGAGATATGCGTTTATTTCAACATCAAAAACTCAGAACGCCAATGACTTTATAAAATTAGTTCAAACTGTGCTAGAAATAGACAAGATCGAAACAATCCTAACGGATCAATATCCCGGAATAAATTCGAGAGAATTTAAAGATTATTTAAAAAAGAAAGAAGTGCAATTAATTTTTACGGCAATAAACGCACCATTCTCGAACGGGCTAAATGAAAGACTAAATCAGACACTAATAAATAAAATAAGATGTAAGATAAACGAAGAGGAAAAGAAGAGAGCATGGACATCGATAGCGAGAGAATGTGTAAATAAGTATAACAAGTTAGAACATACAATCACAGGATTTACACCAGAGTATCTATTACATGGTACAGACACCAGTAACATACCAGAAGAATTAAAAAACAAGAAGAGCGGAGAAGACTGGTTGAGAGATAAAGAGTTAGCATTGGAGAGAACACTGAAATCACATAAGTACAACAAAAGCATATTCGACAGAAATAAAAAACACCACGAATTCAAGGTGGGAGATATGGTATTCATAGAAAATGGGAACAAACTCAATAGGAAAAAGTTAGAGGAACTAAGAATCGGACCATTCAAAATAGAGGAAAAAATTTCAAACTCAATTTATAAAATAAGAACTGAAAAAAGAAACCAAGATACAAGCCTAGTCCATGTGACAAAACTAACTCCAATGTTAGGAGACGGAGCCGGCTGAAAAAGCGTGCAATTTTCATCCCGTAGAGGGGAGATGTAAAAAGAACATACTCCCTTTAAATTTAGCGCGCTTAGTATACTCCGCGCGCGTTTCTATGACACCTGCTAGATACCT
This sequence comes from Osmia bicornis bicornis, assembly GCF_907164935.1. NCBI lineage: Eukaryota > Metazoa > Arthropoda > Insecta > Hymenoptera > Megachilidae > Osmia > Osmia bicornis. The sequence continues at coordinate 4,206,854 of NW_025791458.1, read as the reverse complement.
CGTCAAGGATTGAAGAAATCGACAGCGAGGTAGTGAAAGAGAGAGATAGAGAGATAGAAGAACCATAGGAGAGAACACGTGCTACGAAAAGAATTAAAAACAGAATTGTGAAGGAGAGACGAATAATTTACCTTAATTGTCGTTTCTCTCATTTACAGGTAAATTCTGTATATACTGTACATAATAGCATCGGTTATAATATAAAACTTCTCTCATTTACAGAGAAACAAATTGGTTTACTTATTCGAGCAATCCCAAACCCCACCGACAGAAGTAGATATTATATATATATTATATGAAATAAAATATTTATAAATTAATAATAATTAAAATATAATAAATTATTATTTATTATTTAAAATAAAGTTTAATATATAATTATATAAAATTTATAAATATATATTATCTAGAAATTATTTATTAATATATATATGCATATATATTTATATTATATTTATTTATTTAACGCTTCCCTTTCGGGTTCACGTGGCGCTTTTACCGGAGCGTTCCCCCAACCGTACACTTTGTCCGTTACCCTGTTTTCTAATAACTTTCACATCCACTCTAACAAAAATTCCTTACATACTGCTACTAACAAAAAATCTATACAGAATGAAACACAAAAATAAGCATATCAAAAAGTAAATATAATATAATTCTTATAATCTTATAAATGTAAATGAAAATGAAAATGAAAATTAAAGTTAACTTCTAGGCAACTAAAGATACTCTTACCTTAATTTCATAAAAATAACAATAATCTTAAAATAATAAAAAATAAAAATAAAAAATAATAAAAAGAACCATTTTGTACTTTGTACTTTTAAGTTTGTACTTTAAATCTTCTGTCTATTATTTACTCCTCCCTTCTTCCATCTTCTTCTCTGGCCTCCTTGAATGAATCTCCTCCGCCCTCCTTGCTCGACCCTCCTTAGATCTTCTTTCTTCTTCTCGCATCTTCCCTCTTACTTTTGCATCCATTTTCCTTCCTTTTCGACCCACACCCACTCCTTGCCCTCTATCCATAGCTTCCTATTGCTGTATTCTACGTCTCTTCCCTTGCTCCTTTCCTCTTTGGCTTTCTCTCTTATTTTCTATCTCATTCTCCTTTCCTCTCTCAACAAATCTTCTTGCACACTTACTCTCCATAACTCCCATATTGCATTTTTCTTTCCTATCACCTTCCTACAATCTTCTTCCTCCTCCAATTCCGTCAGGATAATTTTCCTTCCTCCTTCTCCTGCCATCTCCGTCAGCTTCCTTATCTCCACCTTTTTCCCCAGCTCCATTTGCAACATTATTTTAACCCTTCTGCCCCTTTCTTCTTTTTCCTCTCCTCCTACGTTTTTCCATATTATGCTCCTACTTCTTCTTTCCTTCCTCTCCCTTTCCATTCTTCTTTCCCAACTCTCTGCCCATCTTTCCTCCTCTTCTTTCCCTTGCTTTCTTTCTTCTCTCCACTTTCTTCTTTCGCACTGTTCTTCTTCTGTCTCCTCTTCTCCCTTGGGTTCTTCCCTGCTTTCCTCCTTAGGCTTTTCCTCCTCTTCTTCCTCTCTTGATCCCTTCCCTACCTCGTCCATCTCCGCATCCTTTTCCCTCATCCTTTCTCTCATGTTCTTTTCTATCGTTACTATTTTCCTTTGTTCCTCCTCTTCTTCTTGCTTTCCCGTTCCTCCCTCCTCGTCTTCTCTTCTCACTCTCTTAACCTCCTCTTTTTCTCTTATGCTGTAGTCCTTTCTTCTACTTCCATTTCTTCCACTTCCTCTGCTTTTTCCACTTTTTCCTTCCCATCTTCGTCTCCTCTTTTATCCTTCTTCCCCCTTTCTCTTTCCGCTCTTCCTCCACACAACACTTCTTTTATTTCCTCTACCACTTCCCTTATCTTTTTTAGTTCCCCCAAGACTTCTTTTCCCCACGTGTTTTCCATTTTTTTTTCCTCTTTTTTCTTTCCTCCTTTCGCACACTTTTCCTCAACCTTCTCTTACGTTCTGTCTTCTCCTTTCGCACGTGCTATCCTTAATGGCCGACTTCCTTTACCACTCTTTCTCCGCACGTGTTTGTCCACGCTTGCCAACTTACTTTTCGCTTCTGCATGTTACCACCTGTTGCATGCTTCCCATTCCTTTCTCTTCCCTAGCCCTATTGTCGGTATTACCGGTCTCTTTCTTTCCTTCTTTTTTGTAACCCTTTCACCGTCTTCTCTTGCGGCTTTCTTGCTCTTTCTTCCATCCCCTTTCTTTAATCTGCTGTCTCATTTGCTCCTCTTTTTCTACCCCTTCCTCTCCCCTTCTCCTTTCCTACCTATCTCCTCTGTTCCTGCGTACCACCGTCTTCACTTCCTCTCTCCCTGCCTCCTGCTTCTTCACTCCACCACTCTCCCGCCCTGTAGTCTTCCACCTCTTTCATCCACTCCTCTCCTTCTCCCTCTCCGCCTAATAACTCTTTCACCCTTTCCTGCTACCCCTCCTTCCTCTCTTTTCCTATGCCACATCTCTCCCAGAGATGCTCCCATGTTTCCTCCTCCGCCCCGCATGCTCTGTATTTCTTTGACTCTTCCTTTTCCCAGTATTTTGCCTCGTTCACTTCGTTTCCCAGCCTGAATCTCGCCACTCTTCTCCATCTTGCCTCTTTCCATCCTTTTTCCAGGTAGCTCGGTATTCCTGGCTCTATCACCACTTTGTACCACCTATTATATCTCGATTCCGTTATCTTTTCCCACCTCTCTTTTTCTTGCATCTGCTTTACCTTCTCTTCAAGTTCCTCGTACCTCATCTCTCCACTACTTCTTTTATCTTCCATTTTCTCTATTTCCATTCCACTTTCCTCGAAGAACTTCTTTCTTTCTTCTTCCCATTTGCTGCCCTCTCCCCTCCTCTTTTCGTTTCCAATTACTTGTTCCCAGCAGCTCTTCGCCAGGTCTCCCCCTCTCCCTTCCCATAGCTTTCTTTTGTATTCCCATGCCCGCTTTTCCGTTCTTATTCTCATTTTCCATCTTTTCAACTCCTCTCTCAGCAGATATCCTGGCGTACGCCAATCCACGTCGAGTGTCCATCTCAGAAACCTCTCGTGTACCCCCTCTATCTCTCTCCATTCCCTCCATCCCCATATTTCCGCTCCATATGCTATGACCGTCCATACCAGTTTATCCCATAACCAAATGCTTCTCTTCCAGTTTTTTCCGAATCTTCTTTTTCCGATCCCCCATACTTGTCTCATCACAATTCCTGCTTTCTTGATTCTATCCTTTACCTGTAGTTCGCTGCCCCCATTTCTCCTGAAAACGTACCCCAGATATTTAAACTGGTCTACCTCCTATATTTTCTTTCCCTTCCACCGCCACTCCGCTTTCTTCCATCTTCCCGCTCTGTTGGCGAAATTCCCCAAATTGGTCGCAGACCACGAAGTTGGCAACGAAAGTATTTCGTTGGTGCGTCGTTACCGATAGCGGCAGCACCTCTCGGGCCCACTTTGTCCACGCGGTCCCCTCTCCACGCGGAACCGGCACGATCGACGCCATGATCGATTCTTGTTCTTCTTGTTTGAACGCTTACCGTGAGCGCACGTGCTTCCGACCACGCGAATATTCCAGACAAGACCGCCATTTTGACCACGCGACTCTGTAGTTTTCTCTGTCCACGCGCTTTATATGTATTCTGCCCACGCATTACTGTAAATAGTGTAAATAAACTCAATTATTAATCTAGTAAGGTGCGTGTTTCACTCTCCGCCCTCGCAGACCACGCTTTTCGGTTACACGCTCCTTTTCTGAACCTCATTATTTTTGATTTATCCTGATTCAGTTCTAGTCTTTATTCATCCAGTTATCTCTCTGATCTCCCTAATATCACCCTCATATCCCCTTCCTCCTCTGTCAGTACCACCACGTCATCCGTGTAGGCCAAAGTATATATTTTCCTTCCTCCGATCTTTATCCCTCCTCCTCCTCCCTTTCTCATCTTCTCCTCCATGTCTGCCGTCAGCAGGTTGTACAGCAACGGGCTTAGTGGACACCCTTGCCTTACTCCTTTCGCTGCCCAAAAAGGTTCTGTTATCCCTTCACCTGTTTTTACCCTGCTTCTGGTCTCCCTCAAAATCTCTTTTATCCTTTTTCTTAACCCTTCCCTTACGCCTCTTTCTCTTAGCGCCTCCATCAGGGCTCCTCTATCCACCGAATCAAATGCTGTCCTCAGGTCTATAAAAAACGCGATCACTTTCCCTTTTGGCCTCCTTATCTGTCTGTTCACCAGATAATTAAATACATAAATATTGTCCGTTGTCCCCATCCCTCTTCGAAATCCCGTCTGGTTTTCCGGTAACATTCCTTTTTCCTCTACTTTCTCTCTCAGCCTTTCCGTCAGGACCGCTGCATATATCTTGTATAGCGTGGGCATTAGCGTCACCTCCCTGTAGTCAGATGCTTGTTTGCCATCTCCTTTTCTTTTATGGGTGCTATTAACCCTTCCTTCCAGCCCTCTGGCCATCTCTCTCCTCTCCATACCCTGTTGCATATTTCCCATGCCCAGTTCATTACTTCTTCGCCGCCATATTTCTACACTTCGTTGAGGATCTCATCGCCCCCTGTCGCTTTCCCATCCTTTAGTTTCGCCACCGCTTTTCTTATTTCTTCTTTTCTTATATCCGCTTCCTCGTCTCTTTCCCGTTCTCTTTCTCCCCCCATTACTACCTTTTCCTCTGATTCGCCCAGTAGGTTCACGAAATGCTTTCTCCATTTCTCTTCTTTTATGCCCGTTTTCGTTCTCCCTCTTCTTTTCCTTTCCCTATTTATTATTTTCCATACCTCACCTTCTGTTCTTGCTTCTTCCACCTCTTTTTTGAAACTCTCGTTTACTTTTTCCTTTTTTGTTCCGCATAGTCTGTTGTATTCCCTTTTGGCTTCTCTGTACTTCTCTGCCCCCATTCTTCCTTTCCTCCACTCTTCTTCCCACCACCCTATCTCCATCCTTTTGATTCTCTCCTTACCCTCGTCTTCTACTATTATATAGTCTATCACTGTGTTTCCCCTTGCTCCCGTGTATGTGAACTCTCCTTCTTCGTCCCCCCTCATGTTCCCATTCAGTATTTCCCACCCTGTCCCTCTCTGTGCCTCTAGCATAACTCTCCCCTCCGCATTTTGCTTTCCATCTTTTGATTTTCTTTCTCCCTCTTCCTCCTCCTCCTCCCTCCACTTCCCTCTCCCTCCTTCTTCCCCTGTTCTCGCGTTGAAATCTCCTCCTATTATTGTTATTCTTTCCTCTTCTACATCTTCCATTCTTGTCCTGAGTTCCTCCATTTTTCCTCTATATCCGCGTTCACGTATACTCCCACTACTCTCCATTTCTCTTCCCCTCTCTTGAATTCCGCTGTCATTATTCCTGCCTTTTTCTCTTCTTTTATTATCCTTCCTTCGTTTCCCATCAGATATTCCTTCACCCCCATCAGCATTCCGCCAATTGCCCTCCCTTTTTTATTTTTCCTTTCTGCCAACTGTGCTTCCCATCTATATCCTTTTGGTAGCCATCCTTCTATCTTCTCCCATCCTTTCTGTTCCAGCCAAGTCTCCATTAGGACTACTACGTCCCACTGTATAATCGTATTCCAGCAGTCTTCATCTTTATTTCTGATTCCCGCGCAGTTCCAAAACCCTATTTCCACCACTCTTTTTCTACCTCTGTTCTTGCGTCCTTTTCTTTTTCTTCCTCTCTTTTTTCCTCTTCTGTCCTTTCCCCACTCCTCTTCTTTCTCTTCTGTTTCTTTTCTTTTTCCATCTCTTTCTCCCTACCTCTCCCCCTTTCGCTCCTTTCTTCGTCCCTCACTTGACCCACTCGTTCTCCCCTTTTATCCCTCACCTTTCTTCCCCAACATTGCCCGAGCCCCTCTGTTTTTCATACCATTCTCTCCCTTCCCCGTCCTTCAGGGCCTCACTGCCCTCCTCCTACCTCCACCATTTCCCTTCAATTCTGATTCTTCCATAGTCCACCCACACATTCTTTCCTTTTTCTCTTTCCTCCTTTGCTATCCTTCTTAGCTTCCATTGTATCCTCCTTTCTTTCGATGTCAAGTCCTCTTCTATTCTTTCCTCCCTGCCTTTCAGCGCTTTCTTCTTCGTCATTACGCTTCTTTTGTGCTCTATGGTCTTCAGCTTTATTTGTACCATGCTTACTACTTTTCCCCCTTCTCCAAATCCTGCTGCTTTCAGCTCCTCTACCGCGTCCTGAACCCCGATTGCTTTCATTATCTCCTTTGCTTTTTCTCTCATCTCCTCTCTTTTTACTTTCGCCCCTTTAATTATTATGTTTTTCCTTTTTTCTTCCTTTTCCTTCCGTTCCAACCTACCCTCAAATTTTCTCAACTTTTCCGTTATTTTATCTTCTTCCTCCCCCGTCCTCCTTTTCTCTTTTGCTCCCTGTTCTATATTTTGTATTTTTTCCTCTAATTTGTTCCATTTGACGTTCTCTTTTTCCTCCCTTTCTAACTCTTCCACCTTTTTCTCGAGTCCTTCCACTTTCTCTTCTAACTCCTTCCTCTGCGCCATCCACTTGTCCTCTCTTTTTTTGATTTCTTCTTTTAAATTACCTATTTCCTTTTCTATTTCCTTTTTTACTCCCGCTATCCCTTCTCTCATTTCTTTTCTCTGGTTCTTTGCGCTTTCGTCTATTTTCTTACTCAATCCTTCTCCCAAATCTCTAATCATCCTCTTTATCTCTCCAATTCCGCTTTCTTCTTCCATTCTCTCTTTCTTCTTCTCCGGCAATCTTTCCACTAGACTACTCACCATGAACATCCATCCCTCTGCTTGCGGATTACACTCCACTCCTTCTTCTCTCCCTTCCTCCTCTTCTGCTTCCGTTTCTCTCTTCCTTTTCCGAATTTCTTCTATGCTCGTCATGTTTCCCATACTTATACTCCTTTCTTTTTTCGGCACCGCCACGTTGGTCGGTCTCCCTCTTTTTCCGCCTTTATCAGCTTTTCCTGTATCATCCTTCCCTTCCACTTTTTTTCTCTTCTCCTTTTCTTGCTCTACTCTATCCTCCATGCTACATCTTCCTCTTTCGTCTGTCCCTTCCTTACCTACCGAGGCTTCTTCTGTGCCGCCTTTTTCGCACCTGTCTCCTAGGTGTCTCTCTCCGTTTCCTCTTTCCTCTCTTCGCGCTCATTTCAGGCCTTCTCTCCTCCTAACCTCACTATCAAAGGTTCTACTTAACACCGATTTTCTTCTTACCTCACTCTCTTTAATATTTCCCTATGCTTCCACTATTTCCCTCCCTTGTCTACTCACACTTTCTATTAACCTTAACCCTTTCTTTCACACTTTTTCCAACTTTTCACTCTGTAACCACTCTCTAACGGGATAACTCACGGCACACGTTCGCTCACGACCGTTGTCCCGGTGGAACTGCATATATATTTATAATAAATATATAAATTACTATTTATTAATATAATTTTATATATTATTAAATCCTTGTATATAAATTTATAAATAATTATAATTAAATTAAATATATACTTTACTGTCACGTCTGCAAAATTCTATAAATTTGTCCGCCTCACGTTCCCTTATCAAGCCTTCGGGTTATAGGAGTCTCCTCGTGTAAGGGACGTGGGGAGGGCGAATTACTGCTTCATCCTTTTCAATTTTCTCCTCGACTTTGTGTTTTCTCATCAAGCCTTCGGGTTATAAGAGACTTCTTCATGTGGGAAAAGCACAGGGAAGAGTTTGAGCTTATAATTATTCTATTTTGTCTTTCTATCCTTTATTCTCTTTATATTTCTCAATTCTTTTCTTTTATTATTACCCCTCCTTGAAACTATCGTCGTGCTCAACTGCGTAGTAACAGATTTCAAACTAAACAAAAAAAAAAAACTCGGTTCGACCGAGGAGAGATATCATAAACAGCGTTCGCTGCGCAGTTAGCCAGTGCTTCGCATTATAGGGGTCTCCTCAGGTTAACTGCGCAAAAGCGTAAAGATCAATTTATCTTTTGGATTCTCAACCGATACTCTCCTCTTTTGCACGCGTGGGCGACAGTCGGTCCCTAATTCGATCGTATGCGTGAAATGAGTGCTGGAATGGAAACGCGGATTAATCTATCAATTTGAACATTTGGTTGATAGAATAAATGAGGAATGAGAACCCTCGCAGTCAAGCGTTAGCAAGCGTTCGAAGACTGTTTAGGGGCGAAGGGTCGAACGGGGCAATAAAAGTCTTTGTATCGAATTCCGGGAATTTGCCTGAAACCAAGACCCAACGGTAATTTTCGAATAGTAAGAACGTTCTAGAACTAGCTACGCTGCTAATGTAATAGCGAATATTCGATTTAATAATCAAAGAATATGCTAAATAATCGAGGATTTCATTCAAACACCGAATGTTTTACAACATGCGTACCAGCGAAATTCGCGTTGCGATTTATGCACAAATAATTACGGATAATGTTAATTAATTACGCCGACTGCTAGTCAAAATCGTATGGTTGCCGATCGATTAATTATTAATACATCATAATATGATGGATATAACTTTTATCCATAATTATTCGCTTTATTGTTGAATGGTTCTGATTTAAATATTAGTTCAGATTTAAATAATTGCTGATGTTCGCTTATATCTGACATTGAAACCATAGGCGAGAAATGGACTAATCCAGAAAAATCTACGGCGTAGAAATACCGAAAAGCCGTTAGACAGAGATGGAACACCAAGAGAGAGAAAGAACATAGTCTAGAGGAATTTAGCTAGCACGCGTGTTCGACCAATAGCGATGCGCGCGACGCTGTCGTCACGCGCTATGATTTGTTGGAATGTCCCTACGCGGGACATCATCCTCGCGACGGGCCCTTCCGGCCAGGATCGCGATCGATTCTGATCACTCTTCGTCGAACAATCGAGTAAGTCGTGACGGGAGCCCGTGCGTCTAGAGATAGAGTTGTAATTTGTACTTTCACGTGATTTAGCTGCGCGGCAAGTCCTATCCGTAGGCAGAGTGTCGCGAGGGTGAAATTCGGAAATACGCTACAAGGACTCAGAGACGCGCACGTTAAGCCTTTTCACACTATTAAAATTTCTATCTTTTCTCTTTCTTTTTAATCCGTTTGATGGCGCATTTTTCCGTATTAAATTCATTCGCGTTATAATTATATTTTTCCAAAAGTCGTAATCGTCTTGTGATCGTCTCAGTTAATTTTTCATACGCAATAAAGGGCAATCGGGCGCGCGACAAGTGTTAGTGCGATAGGTTCCTCATCATCTCTCTGTTGGTGTTCCAGATTCAACAGCGATTATTCCACGATTTAAAAGCGAACAGCAAAGCGATATTCATACATTATATTCTACATCTCCACGGTAAGCCTGTTTATTACTAATTTCTCGAGCACGGCATTATTATCGATTTTCGACAAGGCAAAACGGGCGATCTATTAAGCCTTCGGGTTATGAGAGTCTCTCCATTTTAGATCGTCTCGATTTTCACGATCAGGTACCGAATTATAAATAATTCGTTACATTATTATTCTGAATTTTGTTCCATCGCGATTTTGTGTGTGTGTGTGACGATTGTTGGACTACGTTATTTTATCAGGAGCGATCTATAAAGCCTTTCGGGGTTGTGAGAGCCTCTCCATTCAGGTCGTTACCTTGCGGATAGAAACCGCTAATTTTCCATCTTTGTAATATACTACCAAGCCGAGCAAGTCGTCTAACACCTAGATTTCAATAATCCGTTTAAAATTATAGTCGAAGTCCAACTGTAAATCAAAGGACAAATATCTTTTCCGATCGATCCACATTTTATAAAATAGATTAAGCATCTTTACCCTTGTAAACCAGTATTGATTTAATTTGAATTCATTTAATAGTAACTATCAGTATTATCAAAAATTTAACAGTATTAAAGTTCAATAGTCACTTTCAGTTTGTATCAGCTTCAATAGTTTTGAATTATATTATTTTCTTGCACATTAAACAGTATTAACATTTCTTTCAACTACCATTCCTGATATTATTTTACATTTCAAATACCCGCACGCCAACACAACGTTTCAAGGAGGGACCCGTACGGGACCCAGAACACTGACGAACCCAACAGAAATAAATCTATCCAAATTTCCGTCTTTTAAAATTGTTCTGATCGTAGAGGACGTTAACGCGTCATACGCGGTCAGAGCAGGTGGCAGCGAGACCTTTCTCATCGCGCTTAATTAATAGATTAATTAATAACAGCTAGACTCCTCTCTTTTCTTTTTCTTATCTTTTACGTTGCGCGCTCGCCTCGCGTAGCGCAACGTAACAATTAATATATAATTATATATTTATAATCAATTTATAAATTAATATTTTTAAATATAATGTTACGTTGCGCGGCACGCGAGGCGAGCGCGCAACGTAAAAAGAAAAGAAATGAGCTGTTGATTAATTAAGATTGAAAGTGCGATGAGAAAGGTCTCGCTGCCACAAGTCCTGACCGCGTATGACGCGTTAACGTCCTCTACGATCAGAACAATTTAAAAGACGGAAATTTTAGATAGAATTTATTTCCGTTGGGTTCGTCAGTGTTCTGAGTCCCGTACGGGTCCCTCCTTGAAACGTCGTGTTGGCGTGCGTGGATTTGAAGCGTAAAAAATATGAGAATGGTAATTGAAAGAAATATTAATGCTATTTAGTGTGCAAGAAAATAATATAATTCGAAACTATTGAAACTAATACAAAACTGAAAATGACTATTGAATCTAATACTGTTAATTTCTGGTAATACTGATATTTACTATTAAATGAATTCAAATTAGAACAATACTGGTTTACAAGGGTAAAGATGCTTAACCTATTTTATAAACGTGATTTGATCCGAAAAGGTATTTTTTTCCTTTGATGTACAATGAGACTTTCCAATGTAATTATGAACGGATTTTAATTGAAATTTTAATGTTAGACGGCTTGTTCGACCAAATATAATAGAAAGATGGAAAAATTAACGGTATCCAGCCGCAAGGTAACGACCTGAATGGAGAGACTCTCACAACCCCCGAAAGGGCTTTACAGGTCGCTCCTGATAAAATTGCGTAGTCGAACAATCGTCACACACCCGAACTCGCGATAGATCAAAATTCGGAATATTAATATATTTATTCGGTACCTGAACGTGACAAATCGACACGATCTAATATGGAGAGACTCTCATAACCAGTAGGCTTATTAGATCGCCCGTTTTGCCTTGTTGAAAATTATCACAATGCCGTGCTCGACAAATTAGTACAGAACAGGCTTACCGTTAAATTGTAGGGTATAGTATACGATATAAATCGCTGGTAGATTCGCTGAATAATCGCTGGTTAGTCTGGAACATCAAGAGAGAGATGATGAGGCTGTCGCACTAACACTTGTCGCGCACCCGATTGCCCTTTATTGCGTATGAAAAATTAACTGAGACGATCACAAGACGATTACGACTTTTGGAAAAATATAATTATAACGCGAATGAATTTAATACGGAAAAATGCGCCATCAAACGGATTAAAAAGAAAGAGAAAAGATAGAAATTTTAATAGTGTGAAAAGGCTTAACGTGCGCGTCTCTGAGTCCTTGTAGCGTATTTCCGAATTTCACCCTCGCGACACTCTGCCTACGGATAGGACTTGCCGCGCAGCTAAATCACGTGAAAGTACAAATTACAACTCTATCTCTAGACGCACGGGCTCCCGTCACGACTTACTCGATTGTTCGACGAAGAGTGATCAGAATCGATCGCGATCCTGGCCGGAAGGGCCCGTCGCGAGGATGATGTCCCGCGTAGGGACATTCCAACAAATCATAGCGCGTGACGACAGCGTCGCGCGCGTCGCTATTGGTCGAAGACGCGTGCTAGCTAAATTCCTCTAGACTATGTTTTAATTATTATATATATTAATAATTATATATAAATAGTTTTATTGCTATTTAATATTTAATTAATTATAATCATGCTATCTGATATTTATAAATATCTATTGTGACCCGTTGGGGGTTCACTCTATACACGGGGTGTCGCGAAATACAAAACTTTGTTGGGCGCCAGCCACTTACTGTGGCAACCGAAATCGAAAAAAGAGAAAAGGGGTAATGGGGACTTTACAATAGAGGGTGGATTCGGGCACTTTCGTCCGCACAGCTTCGCGGGGGAGTGCGCAAGGAGGAAATAGTGGAGGACAGGAAGGTGCGGGGTCGGGATGGGTCCTCGCGGGGGTCTCTATGTTACGCGTAGTCTTACTATAAACGGGGGTTGACAAAAAAGGGGGTGACCGTTGCCAAAACTCAGAATACGCGATGATCGGAAAAATGGTAATCGAAGGGCTTACCAAGACGCCTCGCGTTCTACACACAAGTACACTTACACTCGGCCGCTTTACACACTCGCTTATAATTGCTTTCGGAAATCTCTATACTCTCTATACGCTCTTTATGTGATAGCCTCAGGCTCATTGGCAGCGGCGACGACGAGACCGTCGCGGGATATTTTTGGGAGGGGATGGGGTTTTGGAAAGGGGCCTCTTCCGGCCCGGGATGGATCGATCACCGATCTTCGATACACCGGTGTTCGGGGTCGATGGGCTGGCGGATCTCCTGCCGTGGCGGGTGGGCTGAGGTCTTCGGGCTCGACGACAGATGGCTCCGGGTAGACGTTTCTATCAGCTTCTGGGCAGCTTCGACTAATTTTCCGAAGTACCGCGTTGCTTTTCCCCTCTGGATGGGTAGAAGATCTGTCGCCGGCCTCGGAACTCCTTTTTGAGGGTGGTCCTTGTTGCCTTCTATCCGTCGCCTCTATCGGCCCGACACCGGTGGGCAGGGAAAAGGGGTAAGGTGTTGGAAGGGTTAAGAGTCATTTTTAGGTGGAATGTGAGGTGGGAGAAGCGCAGCGATTGTAACGGGGGGCACAGGTGTCACCACGTTACAATATATATATTTCTATTCTATTCTATTGCTAGTTGAGGCTAGCCGAGCACTCAGTCCTTGGGGACCATTGTACCCGGGCCGCTAGGCAGCCTCCTTACTGGCTGTGCCTTGGCAGCTGGGCTTCTGTTGCAAAATTTAGAAGCACCGGCACCAGGCCAGCCGAAATGCTTAATGATGCGGGTTCCGAGATCCCCAGGATTGATCCTCTCAGGGCCCCCAGCTCCCTGCATCTTAGGAGTACGTGGAGGGGTGTTTCGTCCTCCTCCTCACATCTCGGGCATGTCGACTCCTCTATGAGTCCCATGCGCGCAAGATGTTTCCTCGTGTACCAGTGTCCTGTCACTAGGCTCACGAGCATGCGCAGTTGCGCCCTGTCCAGGTGGGTTAAAGTGCCCCCCAACTCTTGTGACGGTCCCTCAAGTAGGGCCCTCGTGTGTCTCATGCCGTTAGCGTTATGCCAGAGCCTGGTGAATTCCTGGTTTAACCAGTTCTTGGCCAGGCCTTTCAACACATAGGTTGAGACACCCATGGGGTACTCATGGCATGGCTGGGAGCTTATCGCCCCCAGTCGTGCCATTTCGTTAGCCCCCTCGTTGCCTGGGATACCAGCATGACCTGGTACGCATAGCAGCTTAACTCTGTTATTCAGAGATAGCTGTCTCAATGTCAGTGCACAGTCCCTGACTAGCTTCGACCCAACTTCCACTTTGTGGAGGGCTCTTAGCGCGGCCAGGCTGTCACTGCAAGTATAGATGTGTTTCCCTGAGTGGGCCCTTTCCAAATTGTATTTGGCGCAGGCCCAGATGGCAAACACTTCTGCTTGGAAGACCGTAACGTGGTGGCCCAACTTGTGGGTCATTTCAACCCTTGGGCTCTCCCCCGCTACCCCGGCTCCGGTGCCAGATCCGGTCTTGGAGCCGTCTGTGAACCAGACTAGTCCCCCCGGGGTCAGGATGTCGTTAGCGTCTTCCAGCCATTTCTCCTTTTCTGGGATGATTAAGTCGTATTCCCGTCTGAAGAGGTACTCCGCCTTGCAGCGATCTCCACCGTGGGTCAGAATAAGCTCCGATCCCCGATCCCTTCAGATCTCGGTGTGCCCACCGCTCGCCGGGTACCATTCTTGAGCTTGATGCAGGCGGAGGGCCGCTCTCCAAGCCGTTGCCATCACTACTAGATGGGGTGGCTTGATGTCGAGCAGCGCACCCATTGCCATAGTGGGCGTGGTGGCGAGCGCACCTGTTATCCCCAGCAACGCTTTTGGTAAATTCTTTCTACTGTCCTTCTGTGTGCTCCCCTCTTCATGGAGGTCCACCACACAATCGAGGCGTATGTTATAATAGGTGCAAGGATGGCCTGGTATATCCACCTGACCATCCTTGGTTTGAGTCCCCATGTGGGGCAAAACATTCTGCGACAGGCCCAGTAGGTGCTAGTTGCTTTCTGGGTCTGCTTGTTCACATGGTTCTTCCAGGTGAGTTTTTTATCTAGTGTTACACCAAGATATTTTACCTCATCTGTGAGTTGTAGTTGCGTCCCAAAAAGATGAGGAGCCTTAAAGTAAAAGCGTCTTCTTCTTGTGAATAGGACCAATTCCGTTTTGCTCGGATTTACCGAGAGCGAGTGTGATCGACCCCAGGATTCCACGAGTGCGATAGCCTTTTGCAACCTCCTCGCTAACTCTAGTGGGTGTCTGCCTCTGACCGTAATCGTAAGTTCGTCGGCGTAACCCTGGACCTCAAAGCCTTCTGTAGTGAGTATACGTACCAGTTGGTCAACCACAAGGGTCCACAGCAGGTGGGACAGGACTCCTCCCTGCGGGCAGCCCCTCGCGACGTCGGCCCTCACCGTCTCCTCTCCCAGGCTTGTTGTGACTGTTCTGTTCGTCAGCATATTGTGGATCCATCTTACCACGGAGTCCTTAATATTGTATCTCATCGCGACTTCCTGTATAGCATCATGAGGGGTGTTGTCGAACGCCCCCTTGATGTCGAGGAAGATGTAGAGAGCAGATTCAGTGTTCGACAGTGCACCTTCGATAGAACCTACCAGGTTGTGAAGTGCCGTCTCAGTGGATTTGCCGTTTTGGTAGGCGTGATGAGAGGGGTGCAGCGGTTTGCTAGCCTCGTCTCTGATGTACCTATCAACCAGCCTCTCCAGTGTTTTAAGCAAGAAATAGGTGAGGCTGATGGGTCTATACGACTTGGCAAGGTCATAGTTGTTCTTTCCTGGTTTCGGGATGAACACTACATTGGAGTATCTCCAGGCTTTGGGTACATAGCCCTTCGCTAGGCAGGATTTGAAGATCTGGCTCAGGCGCCTGTACAGGCCCTCCCCACCCTCTTGAAGGAGTGCTGGGAAGATCCCGTCAGTGCCTGGGCTCTTGAATCTTTTGAAGGAGCCGATAGCCCACTTCACCCTGTCCGTATTTATCACCTTTTCAGCTATTCCCCAGTCCGCTGGAGCGGGATCGGTGTGCGCGTTATCGCTACGGCGCCGCTCCCGATCCTCTGCTGCTGAGCCTGGGAAATGAGTTTGAATAAGGTGTTCTACTGTTTCTCTGTGGTTGTTCGTCAGACTTCCGTTTGGAGTCTGAGGCGATACAACCTCGGTGAGGGGCCTATCGTGAAGACCTTCCTTAACCTGGCAACTACAGGTAGTGCCTCGGTTTCTTTGCAGAAGGTCTTCCAGGCCGTCCTCTTGCTGGTTCTTATTAACTTTTTGTAAGCTTGCTGAGACTTTTTGTAGTTGTCCCAAGCTAGCTCCGAGTTGGCCTTCATGGCTTTATTCAGTAGTTTGCGGGTGTCCTCCCTGGCTTGGTCCAATTTCTTGTTCCCCCAGGGGACCCTTTTGCTACTGAATATGCACGCGGGTTTGCGTGGGTGGGCTGATTGCCCTTAACAAAGGACTGAAGATCGAGGAGTATTAATAAGCGATTCACTTTGTAACACAGATTTTAATTTATTCACACTATGTATGACACAACCACACACGAACAAACAATAAATGATACAGAATGACAATGTAATGAAGACTTAATTGATTTGATGAGTGAGAACTTGATTTTGGTGAACTTTTAATTTAACGGTTTGGCTTGGTGTTTATTCGGTGCTCGTTAGCGAACGAATGATCGTTTGATTTTCGCGATCGATTCTCTAACGCACGTGACGCGAGTGCGCATGACCGAATTATGGCTGTGCGTTGCCGACGGTTTGCGTAGATCCCTTGGAGGATCCCTACTTTATCCGTAACATACCGCCCCCCTGTTGAATGGGTACATTCAACAGAGTGAGACGATTACATTTTGTGGTTTGGTTAATGACCGCTTGCGTTGTACATCCCTTTGTATCGAGTGAAAATTGACGCACGGGGAAGTACAGTTATCTTAACCTAATTAACGCAATGTTCCTTCAGTCTGAAGTTGGTTACAAATGACATGCAGTACGGTGTGATTTTACTACGCAGTGACTTTTACTACGTCGTATTGTTTGTCTCGCCATTGATAGTAATCGGTAGGAAGCAGAGTTTTGAAATCGGACGTTTGTATTCGGACCGTGCTGTTTTAACTGTGACGGCGCGTACAAGTTCATCTTCGCCTTGATGGCACGCGATGATGCGTCCAAGTTCCCATTTGCTAGGAGGTAAGTTCGGATTTCTGATCAAAACGAGTTGGCCGACCGTTAACAGTTTTTTCACAGTCTGCCATTTTGGACGCTGATGCAACGTATGTAAGTAATCGCTTTGCCACGCTTTCCAGAATGTTTCGGTTAATTTTTGCACGAGTTGCCAGCGAGATAACCTATTATCCCTCAGCTCGAGTACGCTTGGTTCTGGTGGTGCAACAAGAGGGGTCCCGATTAAGAAGAATTGGCCTGGTGTCAACGCTTGACAATCATCAATGCACTCGGACATTGGTGCTAATGGTCGTGAGTTCAAACACGCTTCTATGCGACACAATAATGTTGACATCTCTTCGAACGTTAACGTATAAGACCCTATAGTGCGTTTCATGTGGTGTTTTAGGCTTTTTACGGCGGCCTCCCACAAGCCTCCAAAGTGTGGTGCATTCGGGGGCATGAAGTGCCATGCAACGCCGCGTGACGCTAGATTGTTTCTGAGGTCCGAGTTCTGAATTACAGCGCGGTACGCAGACGCGAGTTCACGATTCGCGCCTTGAAATGTCGTTCCGTTGTCCGAGTACATCGCCACTGGAAGACCTCGCCGAGACACAAATATTTGGTAAGCTGCTAGGAATGCTGACGAGCTGTAGTCGCTTACGAGTTCAATATGAATCGCTTTAATTGTAAGACATATAAAAACTGCGATATATGCTTTCGTAGATTTGTGTCCACGACCTGGTGCTGTTCTAACTTGGATGGGGCCTGCATAGTCGACCCTGGTATGAATGAATGCACGTTCCACCTGATTTACGCGAGGTGCTGGCAAGTCCCCCATGAGCTCGTGAGGCACGGTGGCTCGTTCACGTGTACATGCAACACATTTGTAGAGAACGGCTCTTACTGTGGTTCTTGAACGCACGATCCAGTAATGGTTACGTAAGCACGCTAAGGTAAGCTGAGGCCCTGCATGTAGCAGTTTACGGTGTGTATGTTCAATTAGAAGTGATAGGAGAGGATGGGAGCGGAGAATGATTGGAGTTTTTGCTTCTCCAGGTAATTGCGAATGTGCGAGTCGCCCTTTGGCACGAATTAAGCCGTTCGCATCTACGTATGGAGCAAGGGATCGGATTGAGCTCGATTTCTTTACGGTTCCAGACGAGACAAGCGTTTTGAGCTCCTCGGGGAACATCTCCTGCTGCATTTGTCTCAGCCGAAAGAGTTCTGCGTTTCGAACCTCATCTGGGGCCAGGATTACTGGTGAATATTTGATCGATGAATTTGGTTTGGTTGGTGTATAGACACCTCTCTGTTCGGTTCGTGTTCGGAGCTTTTGAATGAAGATTTGAATAATTGCAGTGACTCGAAGAAGTTTCGGCCAGGACGAGTAGCGGTGAGCTATGTCCCAGGTCATTACCTGAACAGCCATGCAGGTGACGTCACGTGTCCTTTCCTCCAGTGAGGCATCAGGAGTTGGTTGAGGAAATGATCGCGGCCAAGACTTTGGATCTTCCCGCAACCACAAGGGACCGCGCCACCATAATTGGTGAGTTTTTAATTGTTCAATTGATATTCCACGAGACGCGCAGTCTGCCGGATTGTCATCCGTTGAAACATGATGCCAATGTGCGTTTGGAATTAGTTCTTGTATTTTTGAAACCCTATTTGCGACGAATGTTTTCCAACGGGAGGGTGATTGGCTTACTCATGTCAACGTAATACTGGAATCAGTCCAACAGTGACAATCTATTGACTGCTCATTCAGTGCGGTTTGGATAAAATTTAATAAACGAGCGAGGAGTAACGCTCCACACAGTTCGAGCCGTGGAACGCTTACACTTTTGACTGGTGCAACTCTAGATTTGGCCATCACAAGAGTGACACATACTGTGCCATCCTGGAGGATACTCCTCGAATAAACGGCTGCGGAGTAAGCTGTGGTTGAGGCGTCGGAAAACCCATGAAGACTCTGTTTGGTTCTGATTTTATTTGATATTTTTCGGGGAATCGAAATGTTTCCTAATTCCGGAAGTTGCTGACAGAATTCCTGCCATTTTATAAGGCTTTCTTTGGGCACGATCTCGTCCCATCCGCAGTTCAGAGACCAGAGCCTTTGGATTAGAATCTTTATGGATATTACTACTGGGGCGATCCATCCCATAGGATCGAAGATTTTTGTAATCGCTGACAGGATAGTTCGTTTGGTAGATCCGAAGTTGGTTTGACTTGTAACTTGGAACTGAAAATGGTCTAACGCGGGGTTCCAGAGCAATCCTAAGACTGAAACTGTTTCGGTTGCATTCAACGATTTACTTAGAGCGAGACCGTGATCAGTTGGATCGATATCTGATAGTAAAGTGGAGTTGTTACTTGCCCACTTTCTTAACGAGAAGCCTCCCCTTTTGAGAAAGTCGATTGTTTGGTTTCGTATGCCACGCAACGACTGAATGGAGTCAGCCCCGAAGAGGAAATCATCGACATAGGCTTGATTATTGAGGACGGAACTCGCATCTGGATAATTTAAGCCCTTGTCTTGATTTAATTGTTGGAGAACTCGCAGAGCTAAGTATGGGGCTGAAGTGGTCCCGTAAGTGACCGTGAGGAGTTGATACTCTTTTACCGGGTCGGGTGGAGCGTTACGCCATAGTATGCGTTGAAGATCTCTGTCTCTCGGATCTATTAGGATTTGCCGGTACATTTTAGCAATGTCGGCTGTATACACGTATTGAAATTGGCGCCAACGAACAAGGATCGCAGCAAGATCCTTTTGTAATTTAGGTCCACTAAGCAGGTGGTCGTTTAAGGATTTCCCATTGGAGGTGCGACTAGATGCGTTAAACACAATACGTAGACGCGTTGTTGCACTTGTGCTTCGAAATACTGCATGATGAGGAATATAATAAGTTGGATTGTTGGATGGAGTGTAAGCCTGATTAATCTCTCTCATATGGCCGAGAGACTCATACTCGGAGAGAAAATTGCAATACTCCTGGTAAATGGTTGGGTTCTGAAGAAGACGATTTTCTTGTGACCGAAGGCTTCTTAATGCTCCTAATCGCGATTCGCCTAATTCAATGGGTGGTTCGGTTTTGAACGGTAGCCGCACAACATAGCGGCCCTCTGGCGTTCTTGTATGCGTTTCTTTGAAATAACTTTCGCATTTCTGTTCCTCAGGTGTCAACATATCCGAGCTTGGAAGGTCCTCGAGTTCCCAAAACCGCTTGAGATTTTGATCGAGAGCTTCGAGAAGCGAAATGTGGTGGATATTGACTGAGGATTTGGAAGATTCGGCAGGAAGAGGACCGGATAGGATCTAACCCAGGGTTGTGTTTTGGGCCGCAGGTGTACATGCTGAGCCCTGCTTTACCTCGTGCAGCAAAGCTGTCCATAAATATCCGCTCCGATAATAAGATCAATGGGATCAGAGCTCATGGGGTCCTCGTCTGCTAGTGTCAACCCTGAAAGGTGAGAGAGAGTAGCGATTGAATTATTTCGCGATGGAACGTACCTTGTTAATGCAGTCATGACAATTGCAGTTGTCGAATATGCAGGCTCGTTTTTCGTCGCAGGGGTGATGATAATGTCGGCGACATGGCGTGCGACTGATTGAGTTTCGCCAATTCCAGTGATTTGGGTTGTTTGCTTTACTCGTTCGAGGCGAAGTGATTGCGCTAAGTGTTCGGAGATGAGCGTTGCCGCTGATCCTTGGTCGAGCAACGCTCTTGCAATGACGCATCGACCTGTGAGCGAATGCACTCGTACCCTTGCTGTTGAAAGGAGTATTCTAGAATGAATCGGTGATTTAGATGCGAAATTAGAACTTATCTCTACTCCCTCTTCCGGAGTGGTGGATCTCGTTCCTGCTGGTGAGGCACGGGCTTCGTTGCCGGTGCGAAAATGCAGCAACGTGTGGTGTTTTTGTTGACACTCCTTGCAATGATGAGTACTAGTGCATTGCGCTGCTGCGTGTTTGACTGAGAAGCAATTCACGCAACGTTTTTGCTGTTTTAAAATATTGTACCGCTCAGATGGTGTTTTTGCTAAAAAGGTTGGACATTGATAAAGTAAATAATTTTGTTTACATACTGCGCATAAAATTTTGTACGTTGTGGTAGAATTAATTGATAATGGTTTCGGTTTAATTGCTTTAACTTTATCTAATTCGTTTTGTTTCTCGCGTTTACTTGTTGGCAACGCTTCTAACGCTCGAATTCTTGTCTTTAAGAACGTGTCGAATTCTTCATAGGTCGAAAACTCTGTGGAGTCACCGAGAGTGAGCTCCCACGCTTTACGTGACGCGCGATCCAATTTTTGCGAGCCTAAAAATACAATAATATCGCTCCACGTTTCTATTGGGCGTTGAAGTTTTCGTAACATTTGAATCGATATGTTTATCTTGTCCCGTAACGATTGGAGTTCCGAAGGAGTTTCGGACGAAACGGAAGGTAAAGAAAACAATGTATTTAAATGGGTTGAGACTAACCGACGCTTGTTGTCATACCGTGATGTTATTATTTGCCACGCGACTTCGAAATTATTTTCTATTACAGGTAGGTGACTCACCGCTCGGCTAGCGTCGCCCTTCAGCGACGAACACAAAAAATATAGGCGCTCGACGTTGGACAACGTGTCATTGTTGATTACCATGGATGTGAAGCGATCGCGGAACGACTCCCACTCTTCGAACGCTCCCTCGAAGGTCGGAAGGTTAATCCTCGGTAGGTGGGCTGCTGGTGGTCGTGACGTCATTGAATTTGAAAAATTGCCGTTGGAAGCAGAATTTTCAGGTGGAGGAGTGACCTTATAAAGGGTTTCGGCAATGAAGTCCTGGGCTTCTTGGTAGCGCTCTTCACAGATTGAAAAATGGTCCTCCACGAAGTATGATGCACTTGTCTTCGTTTTTGGGTCCGCATTGGCAGCGATTTTTGCGTGCAGATCCTGGCATTGAAGAAATGTTTCTTTCAGCATTGCCATCCGGTTCTGTGTGGTAACTGTAGTCATTTTTGATTGTGTTCCGTCCGGGTTAACTTTTCAATAACCCGACCTTGCGCTTCCCGTCTTGTGCGCTGCACTTGGAAGAAATTCCCCTACGGGAGACGCAAGGAAGGGCATCTTACTTGATTTTTCCCATTTTCGTATCTTGTTCGCGCTCCCCCTAGCTTGTGCCTCTTCGTTGAGTGCGCTGCACTTGAAAATATTCCACACGAGGAGCACAAGAAAGGGGTTTGAGATTAAAATAATAACTCTTCTTTTCTTTTCTCTCATTAGTTTCAATAGTTTAACCGTTGTGTTAAGAATCGAAAACTCTGATTGTTCGATTCCTCGGGTATTGCAACTTCGTGCCGTCTAAGTCGAAGGACCACCCACTGGTGTGGGAACAAACTGAGTACTTGCTGATTTTTATGCTTTATTACTAATGTTCCTGATTCCAGTCAGGTTACTGGTTAATACAAGAGTCCTCTGGCGCGAGTTTTCTTAGAATATATATGTTCAGGGCTTTTTCGTCCAGTGCGCTCATTGGCTTGATACCTTCTGGTGGGGTACTGGTATTTTCGCATGAGGGGTAGGTGGCGGATTGGCAACTCTGGGGTTTTTCCCAAAGTCACCAAGCGGTGCTCGGTGACCGACGAAACCGTTAGTATCCGCGGCCGGCTCACCCTTCGGGTGTGCGTGGTTTACGACATGGCCTTGCTATTGAAATCTAAAATCTCTGAAATTGCGGCAATTAACTAGTCTAATCATTGCAGCCGTGTCGCGCAAATGATGTCGATAATAAGGGTCTTTCAAATAGCTGTTTTGGCTTGCCGTGTCATAAACCTTGCCTGGCTGAAACTCTAACACGTTGGTATACCAAGTTTGTGTACCTCGCCAGTGCGAAGCACTTGGAAACAATCCCAGGCTAGGCACACAAAGGAGGCTATATTTAGCTCTTTCAAATAATACAAAGTCAACCTTTCCTTGGGATGATTGCCTACCCGAAACTGCGTAGTTCGAAAAGTTAGAAAGTCGAAACCGTTAAGGGAGAGGTATCATAAACATCCTTCGCCGCGCGGTTAAGCAGTGCGACGCACTTGGAAATTTCCCAGCTAACCGTACCGTACAAAGAAGACTCTTGTTCTATCCTGTAAGCGAGATAGCTCTCCTACCCGCGAAGCATGCGTCAGCCGACTCTTCCACGAGGGATGAATGTAATTGAAATCGAAAGCAATTAAAATGAAACGGAATGAAACTATTGTATGACTGTGGAATGCGAGGGTTTGCGTGACAACCACTGAGGTTTGAAACTGTCGACCAACGTTCAAGAACGTTCCAAGCGAAGGTCGACTAAGGCAATAAACATCGACAATGAACTAAACGTTAAACGTAGAGCGTTTAGAAAATTCGAAATCATTAAAAATCAATGCACGCGGAACTAATAACGATTAAATGCAGTAACGTATTTGCATATATCCGCGATTTGATAATAATTATAAATATCGATTGCCTTTTCCGTAAACCACCGAAATACAAATAAGATCGGAATAATTTCACATTATTTATCATTAGCCATTCAATAGTAAGTTAAACATCTATTAAAAAGGGGGCTAGATGCTCTTCGTTACCGAAATACTATTTGCAAATATCATTTATAAAAGCCTCTTTGATAGTAAATTCAGACAAAGGTCGTAATAGAATATTCCAGAAGTATAGAAACTGCGACGCATCAAATTCACTAAGCGTTAGAGGGGTAGAAGGAAAGAGATAGCCGACGGAAAGACAGAGTCGAAAGAAAGGTCAAGAAGGGATGAGAACTCGGGAAACGCGCTTATACAAAACCAATACGCGCGGGCCTTCCCCTTCGACACGTACCCTGATTTGCCAAATGATGTCCCCACTTTGGGCCCATGATCGCGGGTCGAACCCTGAGATACGATCGCTTGACTGAGGCAAATCACTCTTCGTCGAAAAATCGTGAGGTACGTGACGGGGAGCCCGTGTTCGCGTTAAGCAAGAGTTGTCGCGCGAAAATCGTTGTAATTAGCTGCCCGGTAAAATCCTTGCAAAAGGCAGAGTGCCGGGAGATTGCAGTTCGCGTTTTCCGCGGCAAAAGACTTTACGAATACGTAAAATTTCACACTTTCCATTTTTCTATCTTTTCTCTTTCGTTTCTAAATCGTCCGTTATTTAATATATTTTCTTTTTCCGCGTCGCGTTGTTTTCGTAATAGCTTCACAAATTATCGTTTTCGTTTTCGTAACGGTAACACCGTCGAAAGGCCGATCGTGAACGCGTAGTGCGTGTGACAAGTTCTCATCTTTTCTTCGCCTTCCAGATTTCCAGACAACCAAGCATCTAGCGACCACTGAGCGAATTTACTAATATCTTATCATACATTAATTTACATCGGGCTTGGTAAGTTTATCTATTTCATTTTGTCCAATACGACGAATCTGGATATAGTGAGGCAAAACGGGCGATCTTGAAACCGCGTGATCTGGAAGTTTTCCCCCAAGATCGTTCTGTTCAACGTATTGAGGTATCGAAGAACATTTCGCAATTTTAACAATAATTCCGTTGTTTATAACGAGAGGCGGCCCATGATACCGTTGGTTCTGGAAATTTTCCCCTTGGGACCGTTTCCTCTCAGCGTTATTCAATTTGTTCATCGAAATCGGCGCTCGAATCATCTTTCAACTTCCGTCTTACGATTTAATAATTTTAAAAATAACCTACTCTTGCCGATCTTGTCAAACATATATTGTAACGGGGCGGTCTGGTCGGTGCGCACGGCGTTGCGCACTGCGGTCGGATTCCCCGTGCCAGGGTTCGCTTGGGAACAGGTTCGGGTAAATAACGAGTCGGTGTTAGTAGAAAAATAGAAATATTTATTCAAAAATAAAAATGGTTACGACAAGTGTAAAGTCTCAGGCCGGAGGGAGTGGGCCGCCGGCTGCGGCCCCTGTAGACGCCGGTGGTGGTGGCGGTATTTCCTGCCGTTCTCGCTACAACAAAAAGAACCGTGAGCTGGCGATGGAGCCGTGTCGCGCTTAAATCTATGTGTACATGGTCTCACGAACTACGCTCGGGACCCGGCCCGTCACATGAGTCACGCGGTCTTACCAACTAACGCCGGTCGTAGCGGTCGCTACGCGGTCTTAACCTAGCGCGGGTCGTAGCTATCGCTACGCGGTCTTACTTGCTACGGCGCGGAGTGAGAGCGCGGCGCGGAGCGCGAACGCGAACGAGAGAGAGAGACGCGGTGTTCGGTGTACGCGGGAAACGCGGAGTCGCTGAAGACTAGGAGCGGGGATGGCCCGTTCGGGCCGCCGGTCTTTATTTGAAATTCGCGCTGCGGGGTTTCGCGCTGCGGTGGAGTTGCTGCCCGCTTGCCTGATGCGGCTGTCTTCTCGTACACCGTGGTCAAACCTAGCAGTGAACGAGGCGACGACCAATCCTGGCTCGCCCTGGGTCAAGCCTCGGGACGGGACGGAATCGGTTGCCATAGGCCGGATGCGGTGCCGTGTAAGCTAGCGCCTGGAACCCCGCGGACAAACCGGCGGATGTTACGGGCGCGCACTAGTTTGGTCATCCTGGGTCAAACCTCGGGACTGACGAAGCTAGGCGCCTACGGCTGCTGGACCGATTGGGAGCTGCCAGCTCGTGACGTATGTCACGAGCCGACTGCCGGTGAACTCGTCGTCGGGACAAACCGCAACGCCGAATCTGCCGGTGCTCCGGTCCGACCTTCTGGGAGGTCTGCTCGGGGCCGAGGCCCCGAGGCAACTCATCGATCCGCGTGTCGATCGATCTTACTTATAGCCTCGCTCGCGGGAGTGGGGAGGCCGCCGCGGTGGGGGCCCGCGATGCTCGACGCCGATCCGTGGCTGTCGTCGCAATATTTAAATTGGATTTTTCTTATATTTTCAACAGCTTTAAATTTTGTAAACCATTTCATTTACTGTCTATCTTACTTTTGAAATTATATTTTCTTTTTGTTACACATAACTAGTTTCCGATTCATTTTAATAACACATTTCCTTCCTAACATTCACGCTAACCATTCTTTGCACAAATTCGCACGAGGGGCCCGTATGGGACTAGAGCATTGACGAACTCAATATAACAACTCCAGAATCTTATTATAAAAATTAAACGATTCTTTTTAATTGTTCCGATCGTTAACGACCTAACATCGTCGAGCGCGATCGGGACTGGTGGCAGCGAAAATACCGTTCTCATCCGCGTATTAATCACTAATTCTTTTTTTTTATTTTTGTACGTCGCGCGCCGTATCACGCTCGCGACGTAACAATTGACCCAGCTTTTTAAAATTGGCGAGCGCTCGGTCTATTGAACGCATTATTTGTGTTTGTTTTTGGATCAGTTCTTCTAACGAACTCATGGTCGTTAACGGTTTGAATTCTGCTTACAGGTCTGCGATTGTAGCTTCCTTTTCCTCGATTCCAATCCGGCTCGAAGGACCAACAATGAATATGCACGCGGGTTTGCGTGGGTGGGCTGATTGCCCTTAACAAAGGACTGAAGATCGAGGAGTATTAATAAGCGATTCACTTTGTAACACAGATTTTAATTTATTCACACTATGTATGACACAACCACACACGAACAAACAATAAACGATACAGAATGACAATGTAATGAAGACTTAATTGATTTGATGAGTGAGAACTTGATTTTGGTGAACTTTTAATTTAACGGTTTGGCTTGGTGTTTATTCGGTGCTCGTTAGCGAACGAATGATCGTTTGATTTTCGCAATCGATTCTCTAACGCACGTGACGCGAGTGCGCATGACCGAATTATGGCTGTGCGTTGCCGACGGTTCGCGTAGATCCCTTGGAGGATCCCTACTTTATCCGTAACAGCTACTGTTTCTGATTCTAGCCGGGCAGGCAGCCTCGTAGGCTTGAGTAATGGCGGAGCTCAGATGCTCCACTGCTTGCTCAATTTCGCCTACGGTCCTGGGACGCTGACAGTTCCCCATTAGCCTCCCTTCCAGGTCCTCTTTATAGAGTGCCCAGTTGGTGGCCTTTGGGTTCTTGTAAGCCTCTGCAGTGCCGCCCTCCCTGTCGCCTTTTAGCTCGAAAGTGATTAGGCGGTGGTCCGAGAGTGTGCTCTCGTCCCGTACCTTCCAGTATTTGATGACCTGTGTCACCTTGGCGGAGCCCAGGGTCAGCTCAATCACCTCCTGTCTGCGGGAAGTAACAAAGGTGGGGGAGGAGCCTATGTTAAGGATCTCCAAGCCCGTGGTGGCGAGGTATTCCAGCAGTGCTGTGCCTCTGCCGTTGGTGTTTGTGCTGCCCCATACGGTGTGGTGCGATTTGGCATCGCAGCCAATCACCAGGTGCAGACCATTGACAGTACAGTGATCTATCAGGGCCCTGAGTTCCCTCGCAGGTGGAGGGTCCTCAGAGTCGTACGGCAGGTACGCCGAGCATACCACCAGCTCTGACGTATTCCCCCCGAGGTTAAGTTTAACCTTAACCGCTGAAAGATCAGCTGTACAGAATTCATTGAGTTTCAGGGCCGCTATCTCCTTCTTGACGAAGATACAGGCCCTGGGCCTTGTGGATGTGGCATCATAGTAGAGTGAGCCGCATCCCGTGTTTAGCCCTCCTACACGTTCCTTGTGGATCCAAGGTTCTTGTGTGAGGGCTATATCTGTCTGCCCCATCGTTAGGCGGCACAGGAGGATGTCCGTTGTCACCTTGCAATGTTGCAAATTGATCTGCGAGAATCTAGTACCATCTGGCACCTTGTTGGTGTCAGATGTGGTCCAGTCTCGCTTGGTTGAAGTAGGTGCGTTATATTCCCCGCCGGGGCCCATTACACCTACTTGTGAGGGGAGCCCTTACCGGGGCCCATCCCTCTTCTACCCCTGGTACCGGCCTTCAGGGTGTGTATCAGGGTACGTTGACACCCCTTTTGCACACCCAGAGCCCGGTCCGTTTCGTCGCCTCCGCCGTGGTCGGCCTTCCCCTTCACATTGCTGCCTTGGGGATGCACCCACTAGACGGAGGTTTCGTTCCGGCGGCCTTCGGTCCTTGGAAGGATCCGGCGGCCGCCATCCCTGTGTTGCAGCCCCTGGGTGGGGTGGGTGGGAGGGTGTCGGCGCAGGGGGCGAGGGTCTCCGTGGGCGCCGTTGCCAGCGCCCTGGGCTCCTCCTCTCCTCCATCCACACCGCTTACCCCTGCCTTCCCTTCCTCCATCACCAGGGCTGTTGGTCCCGGTTTGTTCCCGGCGACCGTGTCAGGGTTCTTCTTGTCCTCCGTGGTCCCGGCAGGTCCCTCTCTAAAGAGTGCCCTGCGCAGTCCTAGGTGAACCTCTGAACCCTGCCTCTTGATGAGGCTGTATGACGCAGGGTCAACCCCCAGGACGAGAGTTACCGAATTCGGCCCCTCTCTCCTGCTCCACACTCTCCAAAGGTTCGTGCGGAGCTCTGGGTTTTGACCCTCCATCATTTTTAGAATGGCCTCCGTCGCCACCGGAGGGCCGGGGATGACCGTGACCATCCTTTTAAGCTTTGGGAGGCGCCGGCCATCCAGCACTTGAAGGGCCGCCCCCTCCCAAGGCCTGATTGAGGTGGCAGTAGCCCTCAGCCATTTCACCGCTCCGGCACTCGTCGAAGCGCGGCATGGTCTCCCCTTTTTGGAGCCCACACAACGCTCCCACAGTCGCCTGCTCGATGGCGGAAGCCTGCGCCTCAGTGAGGGTTGACTCCCGATAGTTGACCGGCGCGATTGCCAGCCTCCTCTCCGCCGTCAGCGCCTCACTGAAGCTTTTTGGCGAAGTAAAGATCCTTTGTCTTTTCTTCGCGCAAGGCTGAGTGTTAGGGGAGACGGATGGTCAGGTCCTTTTGAGCCCCTTGCCGTCCGCCCCCTTGGCTCCCACCTGCGACGTCACCGCGCGGGGTTTCCCGGTAACCGGGCCCCGCCTCGCGGCGGCCGTCGCAGGGGCCATCTCAGCCTTGCTTGCAGTCCCGTCGGAAGTCCCCGGCAGCGCTAGGAGCGCCATGCGGGCCTTCTTCTTTCTGGTTGCTCCGCTGAGCTTTACCTTCTTTCGTGCCTCCGGGTTCGGTCCTGGGATTACTCCCTGGTCGGCCCCGGTCGCGCCGGAGGAAGGCTTCTCATTGAGGGTAAGCAAGTCTAGAGCCGGCAAGATTGTAACCTCGCCTGCCACAGACATGCTTACCCCGAAACCGCCCGTCGGCGGTGTTTCAGAGGCGTTCCCCAAGATTGGGTCCCTTCCCTCTTCAACCAGCCCGCTTTCGGGTGTGTTCATGTTGGTGTTTGTTGTTTTTGTTTTTGTATTCGTGTCCATGTTCGTGTTCGTGTTTGTGTCCGTGTTTGTCTGAGTGTTATTGTTTTTATTTAAGTTTTTGTTTTTTTCTTCCATGTGTGTCCCACGAGTAGTCGGGAAATATGGGTCCACCCCTGCAGAGCCCGCTTGCAGGGGTAAGGCTAGATACAATTAGGGGGGGGGGGCTGGTACCCCAAGGGCATCGTTCGTGACACCATTACCCCGGTGCCATCCAGCTCTCGGCACGATTGCTTACACCTTAGCTTGGGGAGCTGGTCCGCGACGGGGCTTTAGTTCCCCTCCGAGGGTTTTTAGGCCTTCAGGGGTCACTTATAGCACCCATTGGCCGGGGCACTCCGTAGGCACGCCTTTTCCGTTTCTCGGTCGCCAGAGGCGTCCCATTCCACGGTACTCGGGGCCCACTTCACGCACTCGGTCGTCCTCCTATCCGCCACCCGGAGACGCGCTCGGTTGGGGCTCAGCCTGGATCGAGCAGATGTCGTCCTAGTTCCCCGCGCCCCTTTCGGGGTTGGGGCACTCCGAGATATATATATATATATATATTAATAAGATATATATTTAGGATTACAATAAAGGTTTTTAGACTCGATAACTCTCGTATATTCTACTAGCTCTCACATATTAATGTATCCGTTATTCCCCTCATTCTTCGTTCTTTCGTTTCGCAGGTTTGCCAACTTATATTCTAATCTTAACCCTGGTACACTTAATATATAAAAATAACCCCACATTAAATATAATTAAAAATAAATTTTATTAACATTTAAAAAAAAAAATAAATTAAATTTTAAATATTAATTTATGATACAACTTAAGTTTATCCCCCACAAAAAAATGGCGATTTTTACGAATGAAATCAATAAAACTAGGTTCAAAATGAATTTTAATCAAAAAAGTAATCCGCGGAAACATGTACAACATTAGATTTTAGGCAAAGTCAGAACTGGTAATTATATTATATTATATTATATTATGGGTAATTATGCAGATGATTGATGACCTTGAAATATATTGTCAAGATAATCGAAATCGGTGAAGTTGTCAATCATCCACATAATTGCCTATATTTCTTGGGGCGGGAGGCCCTCGCCTTAGAGTACGAAAATAATTATTTAAAAATAAATTGGTCTTAGTTAGGGTAGTTGTTACGGGGGGTCTGGGGGGCACGGCCCCCCAGTCAGCAAAACGAATTTAATATGTTACTGTTCAAGTCGTGAATGACGGCAGTAAAATTATTTTTGTGAATATCGGGAAAATGAAGAAGTCTAAAGTGGAAATGAGCGATGAGGAGCGGTCAACTGAAATTGATTAAACGGATGAAAACTTTGCATAAAAATTAATATTGTATATCTTTCCGCGGATTAGTTTTTTGAATAAAATTCATTTTGAATCTAGTTTTATTGATTTCCTTCGTAAAAATCGCCATTTTTTTGTGGGGGATAAACTTAAACTTAAGTTATTCCAAATTTATTAATTTATATATATATATATTATAATTTATAATTTGGATATTAGTTAATTTTATAACATTTAAATTGCAATTAAAAATAAATTTTTTATAATTATATCTTTATAAATAAACTATTTTAAGTTATTAGACTCATGATCTAAATATAGATTAATTTCTTTTATAAATTTATTTTATTCTCCGACTTCGAAAAGGAGGAGGGATACTCCAATTCGATGTGTATATTTTTTTTTTTTTTTTTTAGGTATGTTCACCGATTACGCCGAGACGGATGGACCAATCGGAACGAAACTTCTTGCATCTGGTAGAGTATGCCTCCCGATTGGTCCCGTTATAAAAACATTTTACATTTTTTCACTCCGAAAGCTTTTTTTTTTTTCATTTTTAACGACATTTTTTTCTAAATGTATGTTCGCCGGTTATTCCGAAACGGATGAACTAATCGGAACGAAACCTTTTGGATCTTCTAAAGTATGTGTGCAGATTGGTCCCGTTAAAAATATATTTTATATTTTTTCATTCCGAACGCTTTTTATTGCAGAAAAACGTACTATTTCATGTACGTGCGCCGTACGTTCGCCGATTACTCCGAAACGGATAGACCAATCGGCACGAAACTCCTTGCATATTGTAAAGTATATCTCGCACTTGGTCCCGTCAGAAAAGCATTTTGCATTTTTTCATTGCTAACGATTTTTTTGCAAGAACGTAATGCTTGATTTACATTTTTTCACCGATTACCGCGAGACGGATGGACCAGTCGGATCGAAAATTTTGCATCTTGTAGAGTATATATTCTAATTGGTCCTGCAAAAAAAATTGTTGTATTTTTTCATTCCTAACGACTTTTATCGCAACATACGTAATACTTCATTTACATCTTCCGGCGTTTATGCTGCAGGGAATGTACCGATAGCGATGAAACCTTTCACATTTAGTAGGAGGTTTATCCGCGATGATCTCACTTGCAAAAATTTATGAAATTTGTTGTTTATTAACAACTTAAATTCGGTCAATTTTTTTTCGGTTTATGGTTATTAGCTAAGCAACAGAAATCTAAAATCACGTTACACTATCCTACAAATACTACTGGTTCCACTAAAAAGTGTGAAATAAAATAATTTTTAACAAAAAAAACATCCGACTTCGAAATACACTAAAAAGTATAAAATAATTTCTATTTCATTTATACCAATATTCCATAGCTATTAATAATATCTACTTAATCCTTAAATAGGATACCAATTACATTTCAAAGTTTTTGGAGGAGGCGCAAAATTAAAAATACCCGAACAAACGATGCTGCCAATAACGATTTGATTGCGGTATGGCAAACTTGGTAATTAAAAAGACGTAAGAGAAAAATTATAGGTCCGGCTGAAAACATTTGTAATTGTAACGATTATATGAGAAATTGGCAGCAGTCCTGATGTACATGCACTATACTGCAGTTCATAAGAGATCATACTTATCTCGCGCCGCTCACTAGGTCTAGAGAGATTTTTAATAACGTGTGTTATTCCCCTCTACAGCTTGCTTCTTATTATACTTTGCGAACATATAAATGGTAGGCAGAAATGTATCACGTACGATAACTGATAACCGGTGATGATATTGTAAAGTATCACAATACAATGAAATTTCTATTATTTGTCGCAAAAAAAAATGATGTGAACGCATAGTAAGAAGCACGCTGTAAAGGGGAATCACACGCACTATTAAAAATCTCCCTAGACTTAAGTAGGCCACTAGCTACGCGAGTTAAGTGCGGTCACTCGTGAACTGCAGTATAGTTAATTCGCAATGGGTTTGTTGATTCCTGTTGAATATTGTTTACTTGCAACTATCAAATAGGTGATTTATCATAGGTTGCCGACGCCGGAGTTAGGATCTTCCTAGTAGAGGAAAAGTTTTTAATTTTGCGCCGCCTCCGAAAACTTTGAAATGTAATTGGTATCCTATTTAAGGATTAAGTAGATATTATTAATAGCTATGGAATATTGGTATAAATGAAATAGAAATTATTTTATACTTTTTAGTGCATTTTGAAGTCGGATGTTTTTTTTTGTTAAAAATTATTTTATTTATAAATATATATATATATATATATATATAAATAAATATTAAAAAATTTTATATCTACTAATTTTTTTAGTACTGTTACGTTGCGCGTGCGACGGCGCAACGTAAAAGGATTTTAGAAACAAAGTAGTTTAGTTATTGAAGAACGAATTTCAATTTGATAGTTGAAATACAATTTCCTACTCTTTCTCCCCTATTCTTAGCGCGATGGTTGGTATCGCTGCCACCAGTCTTGAGCGGGTTAACGCTCTCGACAATTGAAAGACGAAAGACAAGTTTGTTAAGATGTTGAAATTAGAATTTGGCTTATTAGTCCTTCGTTGGGTTCGTTCAACGCTTTAGGTCCCGTACGGGTCCCTCCTTGAATCTGTATGTGATGGTAGGCGTGTTTAACTGAAAGGTGTTAGGTGTGTTTGAAATGAATATTGAAACTGTTTAACTAATGAAACTGGTTTAATTTTGAACGGAAAAGTCAAGCAAAAAACAAAATATAAAATGCCAAAATTGAGATCTAATTAATTTGGAAAACTCGTTATTGAATGTACCAGTTCATGCGTATTGTTTAACAAGGGTAAAGATGCTTAGTTCTAGTTAACAAAAGTATACTATTATACTCTGATATCACAGTTGAAACTTTACGAATTATATAGCGGTCGCGGGAAATGATTGCTACTATTTCGTTTCTCTTTCAATTTCGTCAATTTGGCGGTTTTCGCCCGTGACGGCGCACCCCAGCCGGAGATATTCTCGGAACCCTCGAAAGGGCTGGACTAAGGTGCCCCTTTTGATAACACAAAACGCGTAAACGAAATCGCAACAAACCGAATAGCAATAATAATCGACAATGATAATTGATACCTCATACGATGGAACGATCTGACCGGAGCTACTCTCGGAACCCCGAAGGGCTGGACCAGATCGCCCGTTTTGCTAATAGATAGACGTCGTGTTCAAAAATTGAAATAAGATCGACTTACCGAAACGCTGTTTAATAAAATGCAAGATTTATAAATTCGCTTGTTATTTCGCTGTGGGTATTCGCTTGATGATCTGGAACACCAAAGAACGGTAAGATTTTCGATCACTGCACTGTTGCGGCGGAAAACGAATTATTACGGACGAGTACGTCGACGAAAGACAAACGAATAACGAATCGATGAAAAATATATTTTTACGCGGAGTGAAGTTAATACGAAAATTTAGTACGCGAGCAAACGATGTAAAATCAGAAAGAAAGATAGAAAATTAGGTAGAGGGAAGGTTTTACGTGCGCGTCAGTGAGTCTTTGTTAAGAACTGGACGAATTCAACTACCACGGCACTCTGCCTCGCTACGCGGAGGTTTTTACCGCAGAGGAAAACTATCGCGATTTCCGAACAACTCTGTCTCTCGGACACACGGGCTCCCAATCACGTACCTAAACGATTGATCGATCAAGAGTGACAAATTTTGCGCGAGATCGACGGTCGTAGGGCCCGTCGCGCGATCATCGTCCATGTCGTTTTTGATGGGCCAACTCCCATCATCTTGATCCGTCGTACCCTTGACCTTGGTTGGAGGTGCGAACGGAAACCATGAACATCGATAGCTTGTTTTACATTCTGGACCTCCCCTGATTGAACGCAAAACGATCTTTGATATTTCGAGATAGTCTATCTTTTCCAGACATAATTCCGATTGTTAGCGTAACAAATTCCTTCCTCGAAATCAGCGTGGTCCCACGACTCAAAATCACGTGTCGACTTTGGTTCTGAGTATCGCCGGATGTAAACCCGAAACATCATTCGTGTGGTCCGATAATCTTGACCACTCTAGAACGTTCCTTATCGGTTCCGCGAAGATGATCGAAATTCCTTATACATACATTATAATAATCCGAATTTTCTACTAATTCACTAAACACCGTAATGTTGTATTTCCACCACGCCGGTCAGTACAAGTTGCGAATTTAAATGTTTATTTAGCATTCTTTCAAGTTCAGTAATCTGTAATAATTTTGGAAAAGCATGTTTCCTTCCTATAACGTTAAGATCAAAACAATTTTGTAAAATCTATTATATTTTAATGAATAACGAAATTTTTAGTATGACAGGAAGAGTAAAGGAATGTACGCGAATTAGAAAGAGAAACATTAAAACAGAGAGAGGAACGCACACATCCCTGCTGCACCACCGATAAGCGAATCCCGCCTCCTTACGCATCGACACCGCCGCCTAATTCGTTAGGCGCACAACAACGCAATGTAAACAATTTCGGACGAGGCCCGCTCTGGTCTTTTCCGTGAGGTGCAGATTGCGACACTTTTCGACGTACAATCGCGAGCAGCGTGTCGGCGTGTCCGCGGAGCAGTATTGAGACGAGTTTTGTACTTACAAGGAAGGGTTTTTAGGTGTCCGCCTCTGATTGTTTTGATTTGTGGATATGTTTTAAAGGGCCGAAAAATAAGGTATACGTATTTTTTCATTTTTGCCCGTTTTCATATTTACGGGCTGAAACGACCCCCTAATGTTTCGGCTATCTCGGAAACTATCATAGATAGAAGAAAACTTCGAAGGAAAAGTTTCATGGTTTTTTATGAACATATAACAGCTGGTCATAAATTTTATAAAAAATAATTTGTTTATAACAAAAAATTTGTTTATAACACTATTTTAAAAGTAATCACAATTTACATAATGACAAAAAAGAACATAAATTTGTTTCTGAATCCATTGACGTATTATATGTTATGTTTGCCTCTTATATTTTTACATATTTGAATATCATATATGCATCGCGTACATACGTCGGGTCGCGGTCATACCAGATATGACGTACTGTCAATATCTTTCTTGCAACGATTTTCTCTCGCAAACGACATATATGATCAGGTACATTTCATTTAATTCTTTCCCTTGTTTCTATTACACTACAATGTATATCAAATAACCAAGGAAGATCTGTTGGCCAAGCATAAGTCATATCATTAAATCGATATTAATGCCATGAAACAGTATCAGTGAATGCATAGAGAAGTGATACTTACTACACACTTAACAAACAGTAGACAATTAATCATATGTGTACATATAATTCTTCAAATCATCATTCGTGCACTTCGCACTTTCTTGAGAAGTTCTGCGACTCATGTACTAATGTACTAATATAATTTTTATTAATATTGTAAGCTTTAAATAACTGTATTAATGCCTAGTATACATGGTAAACGCTAGATATCGTAATGGATATTAAACGTACATCTATATCTGACCCGGCGTATGTGCGCGATGTATATTTAATTTTAAAATATGCAAAAATGTAAAAGGCAAACATATCATATAATACGTCAATGGATTCAGAAACAAATTTATTTTCTTTTTTGTTATTATGTAAATTGTGATTACTTTTAAAATAATGTTATAAACAAACTTTTTGTTATAAACAAATTATTTTTTACAAAATTTATGACCAGCTGTTATATGTTCATAAAAAACCATGAAACTTTTCCTTCGAAGTTTTCTTCTATCTATGATAGTTTCCGAGATAGCCTATTGTAGCCGAAACATTAGGGGGTCGTTTCACCCCCTAAATATGAAAACGGGCAAAAATAAAAAAATACGTATACCTTATTTTTCGGTCCTTTAAAACATATCCACAAATCAAAACAATCGGAGGCGGACACCTAAAAACCCTTCCTTGTTAGCTTGAAAAGTGACAAGTGAGGCAAAAGACTCAACTTCGCGTATAAAAATTCTTAATTCAATTTATTTTACTTCTTTAATTATTCTATATTGTTTTATTTTAAATTTGTTTTTTTTATCGTAGTTTACATTAATAATTACGTAGATTTAAATTTGGAATAGTCCGAGTGTTAAAACTTCGAACGGTGCAATAGTTCAAGGTGTGTGCGTTCTACTCTCCTTCCTTCAGAATCCAGTCAACAGAGAAACAGCAGCAATAGAATTTGGATTACTATACGGAATTTTTCCCCATAATCCGGTGAGTCGTTTCCATTACTCTTCCGGTCGTTTCATGAATATTTTATCAAGAAATTTCCAGTAGTCAAAATTGACATAGTTGTCACGTCTGGAAAATTTTACAAATTTGTCCGCCTCACGTTTCCTTATCAAGCCTTCGGGTTATAGGAGTCTCCTCATGTAAAGGACGTGAGGAGGGCGCATTACTGCTTCATCTTTTTCAATTTTCTCCTCGACTCTGTGTTTTCTCATCAAGCCTTCGGGTTATAAGAGACTTCTTCATGTGGGAAAAGCACAGGGAAGAGTTTGAGTTCATAATTATTCTATTTTGTCTTTTCTATCCTTTATTCTCTTTACATTTCTTAATTCTTTTCTTTAGTTATTGCCCCTCCTTGAAACTATCGTCGTGCTCAACTGCGTAGTAACAGATTTCGAACTAAACAAAAACTCGGGTTCGACCGAGGAGAGATATCATAAACAGCGTTCGCTGCGCAGTTAGCCAGTGCTTCGCATTATAGGGGTCTCCTCAGGTTAACTGCGCAAAAGCGTAAAGATCAATTTATCTTTTGGATTTTCAACCGATACTCTCATCTTTTGCACGCGTGGGCGCCAGTCGGTCCCTAATCCGATCGTATGCGTGAAGTGAGAGCTGGAATGGAAACGCGGATTGATCTATCTATTTGAACATTTGGTTGATAGAATAAATGAGGAATGAGAACCCTCGCAGTCAAGCATTAGCAAGCGTTCGAAGACTGTTTAGGGGCGAAAGGTCGAACGGGGCAATAAAAGTCTTTGTATCGAAATCCGAGAATTTGCCTGAAACCAAGACCCAACGGTAATTTTCGAATAGTAAGAACGTTCTAGAACTAACTACGCTGCTAATGTAATAGCGAATATTCGATTCAATAATCAAAGAATATGTTAAATAATCGAGCATTTCATTCAAACACCGAATGCTTTACAACATGCGTACCAGCGAAATTCGCGTTGCGATTTACGAACAAATAATTACGGATAACGCTAATCAATAACGCCGACTGCTAGTCAAAAATCGTATGATTGCCGATCGATTAATTATTAATACATAATAGTATAATGGATATAACTTTTATTCATAATTATTCGCTTTTATTGTTTAACAGTTCTGACTTAAACTATTAATTGATAATCGCATCGTTTACAAGTGAGAATGGAATATTCCAGAAAAATTCTACAGCGTAGAAACACCGAAACGCCGTTGGACAGAGATGGAACACAAGAGAGAGAGAAAAAACATAGTCTAGAG
Source organism: Osmia bicornis bicornis (assembly GCF_907164935.1). NCBI lineage: Eukaryota > Metazoa > Arthropoda > Insecta > Hymenoptera > Megachilidae > Osmia > Osmia bicornis. Next base: position 4,169,207 of record NW_025791458.1, on the reverse strand, counting down.
GAATTTAGCTAGCACGCGTCTTCGACCAATAGCGACGCGCGCGACGCTGTCGTCACGCGCTATGATTTGTTGGAATGTCCCCACGCAGGACATCATCCTCGCGACGGGCCCTTCCGGCTCTTCCCACTCTTCGTCGAACAATCGAGTAAGTCGTGACGGGAGCCCGTGCGTCTAGAGAAAGAGTTGTACTTTGTACTTTCACGTGATTTAGCTGCGTGGCAAGTCCTATCCGTAGGCAGAATGTCGCGAGGGTGAAATTCGGAAATACGTTACAAAGACTCAGTGACGCGCACGTAAAGCCATTTTCACACTATTAAACCTCTATCTTTTCTCTTTCTTTTAATCCGCTGATCGCGTATTTTTCGTATTAAATTCAATCGCGTTTATTATTACATTTTCCAAAATCGTAATCGTCTTGTGTTCGTCTTAGTTAAATTTTCATACGCAATAAAGGGCAATCGGGCGCGCGGCAAGTGTTAGTGCGACAGGTTCCTCATCTCTCTTGGTGTTCCAGATTCAACAGCGATTATTCAACGATTTCACAGCGAACATTCAAAGCGATTTTTCATATATTGTATTCTACATTTCCACGGTAAGCCTGTTCATTACTAATTTGTCGAGCACGGCATTATTATCGATATTCCAACAAGGCAAAACGGGCGATCTATTAAGCCTTCGGGTTATAACAGTCTCTTCATTCAAGTCGTACCCTCGCGGATTGAATCCGCTATTTTTCCTAATTTCTAATTTGTCGAGATAGTCGTTTGATAATAAAATATACAAATTTTATACACGTTTACAGTTTATAAAAAAAACGATCTCAATTCGAATCAAAGGCTGTTTATATATATATCTTACACGATTTTCCGGTTAAACAATAGTCATTATTATACAATAGGTTAAGCATCTTTACCCTTGTGAATTATAACTGTTTATATTCAAATTCAGCTATTTATCAAGTCATATCTATCAGTATTATTTCAGTAATCAGTTTTCTTTGTTAGCTGCAATAGTTTCTTTGAATTACATTTTTATTTGTTGCACACTATCCAGTTTACTTTATTTCTTCGAATTACAACACCTATTCTTACATCAAATCCACGTACGCCAACACAACGTTTCAAGGAGGGACCCGTACGGGACCTAGAACACTGACGAACCCAACGGAAATAAATATCTAATTTTCCGTCTTTTAAAATTGTTCTGATCGTAGAGGACGTTAACGCGTCATACGCGGTCAGAGCTGGTGGCAGCGAGACCTTTCTCATCGCACTAATTAATCAAATCAAGGAAAATTAACAACTGAAATCTTTTCATTTTCTTTTCTTTTTATCTTTTTACGTTGCGCGCTCGCCTCGCGTCGCGCAACGCAACAAATTTTGGTGACAGCGGTGGGATAATTCAGTGTTCGCTCAGTGAAATTCGTGTGTTGGTTGTATTTTTCATTATTATAATATTATTCTATAAATTTCTCAATAACCTTTGATTTGCAATTGAGGCGAAATCGGGATATTTTCGTATATTGGACACCCCTTTTGCCACATTTGTCGCTTATTGCGCCGAAAAATAACATATTATTGCAAATTGCGAATATTTATTGTGTTTTGATATATGTATTTATATTTTTGTGTGTTGCGATAATTGTTCGCCTTCAAAATTAAACAAAAATTTGATAATTCATTAAATTCTGTTAAATATTCATTTATTGGTTTTATTTATTATTTAAATTATTTATTTCTATTTATTTATTTATTTCTATTTATTTTTCCGTTATTTATTTATTTATTCTATTTATTTTGTGTTTTGTTATTCATTTTTGTGTTTCTATTAATTTATTTTGTGATTTTCTATTTGCTTATCGGAACGAACAATTATCGCATATTTTCGTTTTGAATACGTTGTGCTCATTGCATTGCTCGACTAACACACTACCACATTTCATACTCTTACATTCATATATTAGCTGACACTTCCACACAGTAGGGTCACAGTCACACGCGCGCGCGCCGCATTTAACACACCGAAATAACTATGCGAATAGATTGTAAAAGAACGCATAATTCGCCACGGCATTGCGATTATCGCAAATGCATCGTCCGCTTTTATACTGATAAGATCTTTGTTATAAATCAGGAAAGCAATTTTGATCCTGTTAAGAGAGAATACACGAATGACGGTTTCATCTATTAAACTATACATTTTAATCTCAAATTCCATTTTACATTTCAATCAAATCAATAGTATTTAATAGTCAATCATTTAATAATTGTACATATAAAGGAAATACTGCGTAGTTTCTAGAAACCGTTGAAACTATCATGGCGACGAGATAGAAAGAAAAGGAACACCAAAGAAAGGGGATGTAGGATCTTCGTCTAGCTCGCGCGTCTTAGCCAATCACCGGGCACGCGACACTACCGGAAACGTGCCACGTATCGTCAAACCGGCCCCTCCAAGGACGATGATCGCGCGACGGGCCCTACGACCGTCGATCTCGCGCAAAATTTGTCACTCTTGATCGATCAATCGTTTAGGTACGTGATCGGGAGCCCGTGTGTCCGAGAGACAGAGTTGTTCGGAAATCGCGATAGTTTTCCTCTGCGGTAAAGACCTCCGCGTAGCGAGGCAGATTGGTAGTTGAATTCGTCCGGTTCTTAATAAAGACTCACTGACGCGCACGTAAAACCTTCCTTCTACCTAATTTTCTATCTTGCTTTCTGATTTTACATCGTTTGCTCGCGTACTAAATTTCCGTAATAACTTCATTTCGCGATAACATATATACTTTTTTTGATTCGTATTCGTTTGTCTCTCGTCGACGTACTCGTTCGTAATAATCCGTTTTCCGCCGCGACAAGTGCAGTGATCGAAAATCTTACCGTTCTTTGGTGTTCCAGATCAACAAGCGAACACACATAGCGAACCACAAGCGAACAAATTATCATGTATTTATTATACAGCGTTTCGATAAGTCCATCTTATTACATTTCTTGAACACGACGTCTATCTATTGGCAAAACGGGCGATCTGGTCCAGCCCTTCGGGGTTTCGAGAGTATCTCCGGTCAGATCGTTCCATCACACGAGGTATCAGTTATTATTGTCGATTATTATTGCTATCCGGTTGTTGCGATTTCGTTTCATGTCTTGTATTATCAAAGGGGCACCTTAGTCCAGCCATTTCGAGGGTTACGAGAGTACCTCCGGCTGGGGTGCACCCTTACAGGCGGAAACCGCCGATTTCACGAAAATTGAAAGAGAAGCGGAATAGCAACAATCGTCCCCGCGACCGGGATATTATTCAGAGAGTCTCAACTGTGATATCAGAGCGTTTGCACATCAATATATTTTTGTTAATTTATACTAAGCATCTTTACCTTTGTTACGATTTTTGCATGAACTGGTATTTTCAGTATTAACGAATTTTCAAACTAATTCAGATCTCAATTTTGGCATTTTGTATTCTGTTATTCACTTGACTTCTATTCAAAATTAAACCAGTTTCATTTACTTAAACAGTTTTAAAATTCATTTCAAACACACCTAACACCTTCCCAGTTAAAACACGTCTACCATCACATACAGATTCAAGGAGGGACCCGTACGGGACCTAAAGCGTTGAACGAACCCAACGAAGGACTAATAATCTGAATTTTAATTCTAACATCTTAATGAATTTGTCTTTGTTCTTTTAATTGTCGAGAGCGTTAACCCGCTCAAGACTGGTGGCAGCGATACCAACCATCGCGTCAGAATAGGGGAGGAAGAATAGGGAATTGCATTTCAATCAACTAATTGAAACAGCAGTTTTCACCTTTTTCTCTTTTCTTTCCTTTTACGTTGCGCCGTCGCACGCGCAACGTAACAGATTATTGCTTCAATTTTTATTTTAGAGGAAATAAATCTAAAAAAAATTTTAGTTTTTTCTTCTATAAATCATTCCTCTTATTTAATTCTTATTTCATTTTTTAATTCTCAAACATTTATTTTTTATTTTATTATTTATTTATTAAATACATTTTTAGGACTTCCGTTTCCGGTGACTGTATGCATGGTCAGTGTGAAAGTTGTGCAGAGGTTTTCAGTGTTGAGTAGCGGAATTATAGAAGTGAAAAGGTGGTGAGGGAGAGTAGTGGATAGAGTTTGCAAGGTGCTGTTGAGTGAGTAGAAAAAGTAGTGAAGGGAGTAAGCAGTTGAGGAAGAAAATTAAGTGGGAGTACAGTAGGGTTAGGGTTAGCAGCGTGCACGTGGGTAGGAAGGATAGGTGGCGGGTGAGTGGCGCTGAGCGACAGTGGCGGCGTGTGGTGGAGAGCGCGGGAAATACGTAGGGCGCGCGAAAGTTTAAAGTTGTTTGAGGTAGGCTAGGCAGTAAGGAATTCTGGGGAAGGAGATGGACGGAGATTCAATCGAGACAGGGAGGGCAGGGAATGATGAAATGGAGTGGAGCAAAGTCGAGGAAGGGAGAAAAAGGGGAAGACCGACAAAGGTGGAGTCGTTGAGTAGGGGAGGAAGGGGAGTTTCGGGAATATAGAAGATATGTTAAGTAAAGGGAAAAGAAAAGAGAGGGGTATGGAGGAGGAGAAAGATAGTGAGGAGGAAGAGGAGATTTTTAAAAGACGTAGAAAAGTGGAGAGAACTCCAGGAAAGTTGGGAATAGAGAAATTGGAGTTAGAGAGAATGTTAAAAGAGATGAGGGAGGGGATGAGAAAAGATATTGGGGAGGATATAAAGAAATTAGGGAAGGAAATGGAAGAAGGGAGAGAGGAACTGGTAAAACAGCTAAGTGAGTTGAGGGAGAGTTGGGAAAAAGAAAGGGTGGAATTATTGGGGAAGATAGAGGTGTTAGAAAAGAAAGTAGAAAGGCTGGAACGAAAGGAGAAAGAGAGTCAAGGATTGGGGGGAAACGAGGAGGGGAAGATAGAGTTAGAGAGGAAAATGAGGGAATTAGTAATAAGAGTAGACAAAAAGGAGAGGGTAGAGAGAAGAAGAAATATAATAGTAAAATAAAAGGAGTGAAGGTGGATGGAAAGGAGGATAAAAAAGTTATAGAAGAGATATGGGAGATAATAGGGGCGAAAGAAAGAATAGAAGAAGTAAAAAGGGTGGGCAGGGTGAATAGGGAAGGAAGAAGTATGATGCTAGTGAAGATGGAGGGAATGGAGGGGAAGAGGAAAGTAATGATGGCAAAGAGGGAATTAAAAGGGAGACACGAAAGAATAGAAGATGATCTGACGACGGAGGAGAGAAGGGCGAGATGGAAGATAGAGCGTGAAGCTGAAAGGGAGAGGAGGGAGGGAAAGAGAGTACAAATAGGATATATGAGGATGTGGGTAAACAATAGAGTGAGAAGATGGGATGAAATAGAGGAGAAATGGATAGAGGATCAGGGAAAAAAGTAAAGAGGGGTACAAAACAGAGAGGAAAGGAGGAGGAGTGTGTGAAAAGAAGAGTAGAAGGAAGGATAGGAGAGAATAGGAGCTTGTACAAGGTGGCTTTTTGGAATGTGGCTGGTTTGAAGAATAAAGACAGGGGGTTTTGGGAGGGAATCAGAGAATGGGATGTAGTGATTATGTGTCAAACGTGGATGGGCAGAAGGGAATGGGAGATAGTGAAAGGAAGGGTGACGAAAGGGTATGTTTGGGAAGTACAATATGCAGAGAGGAGAGGAAAGAAGGGAAGAGCGATGGGAGGGATGATCATCGGAGTGAAGGAAGGAATTAGAATGGAGAAGGATGAAAAGGAAGGGGAGGAAGAGGGAATAGTAGCACGAAAAGTATGGCTAGGGAAGGATGTATGGAAAATAATAGGAGTGTATGTGAATAAAGATCTGGAGAGGAAGATAGGAAGGCTGAGGGAATGGATGGAGGAAAAGGAGAGGGGGGTAAGGGTCATAATAGGTGGAGATTTCAATGCTAGGACGGGTGGACAAGGAGGTAGAATACAAGAAGAGGGGGAAAGAGAAGAAGAGTTTAGAAGATCGAAGGACAAGAAAGTGAATGGAGAGGGAAAGAGATTGTGTGAGTTTTAGGGAGAGCTGGGGTGGCAGATAATGAATGGGGACATAAAAGGCGACGAAGAAGGAGAATTTACGTACACAGGAAACGGGGAATCGGTGATAGATTATGTAATAGGTAATGGGGAGACGAGGGAAAAAGTGGATAGGGTGGTAGTAGAGGGGAAAGTGGACTCGGATCACCAACCAGTGGTGGTATGGATAGAAGGAGGAAAAAGGGAAGAAAGAAAGAATAAGGGGAAGGGAAGAGGGGGGAGAAGGAGAAAAGGGTGGCGGACAGAAGAAAGAAGGGAGAAATTTGCGAAGAAGTATGGGGATGGGGAGGGTGAGGGAAAGGAAACAGTTGAAGAATGGGGAGGTATAAAGAGAAAAATAATAGGGGTGTTAGAAAGGATGGAGAAGAAGAAGGAGAAAAAGGAAGGGAAAGGGTGGTGGGATGAGGAGTGTAGGGAGATGAAGAAAGAGGTTGAAGAGGAATTGAAAACATGGAAAAGAGAAGGGGGAAGTGGGGAAAAATTTAGGAGGGCGAGAAATAAACTAGGCGCGTTGTGCAAAGAGAAGAAGAGAAGGGAAAAAGAAAGATGGGAGAAAGAGATAGAAGGGGTAAGAACAGAGGGAGAGGTATGGAAGATTGTCAATAGAGGAAGAAAACGTAGGAAGAGAGTGAATGAGGAGATTGAGATAGAGGTGTGGGACAACTACTTTAGAGGTGTATTAGGGGGAGTTAATTGGAGGGTTAGAGGTGAGGAGGGAAGAGGGGGAGAGGAGGATGAAGAGGAGGAATTGAGTAGAGAGGAAGTATGGGCAGTAATAAAAAGGTTGAAAGAGGGGAAAGCAACAGGAGGGGACGGGATCCCGAATGAAGTATGGAAGTATGGAGGGGAAATAGTAAAAGAGAGAATGTGGGAAATTTGTAATAGGGTATGGAGAGGAAAGGGTTGGCCAGAAGACTGGTCGGAGGGGGTGGTAGTGCCCATAGTTAAGAAAGGAGAAGGAGAAAAGGTAGAGGATTATAGAGGGGTGACGTTGACGCAGACGGCGTATAAAATATATGCAGCAGTTTTAGCAGAAAGGCTAAGAAAAGAGATAGAGGAGAAAGGGGCACTTCCCCCAAACCAGACAGGATTTAGGAAGGGAATGGGGACAATGGATAACATCTATGTACTGAATTATTTGATAAATAGACAGTTAGCTAAAAAGGGAGGGAAGATGCTGGTGCTATTTGTGGATATGAAGGCAGCGTTCGATTCAGTAGATAGAGAGGTGTTAGCAAGGTCAATGAGGAAGGCAGGGGTAAGAGAAGGGCTAGTGAAGAGATGCGTGGAGGTTTTGAGGGAAACGAAGAGTAAAGTGAGGGTGGGGGAGAAGGAAGGGGAGAGCTTCTGGACGAGTAAAGGGGTAAGGCAGGGTTGTCCTTTGAGCCCAATCTTGTTTACATTGTTGCTAGCAGACATGGAGGAGGAAATGAAGAAAGGGAGATGGGGGGGTGTGAGGTTGGGAGGAGAAAAGATCTACACGCTGGCGTATGCGGATGACGTAGCGGTGATGGCGGAAGACGAAGATGGGATGAAAGGGTTAATGGCGAGACTGGAAAGGTATATAGAGGAGAAAATGCTAGAGGTGAATGTGGGAAAAACAAAGATGATGAGATGTATAAAGGGAGGCGGGAGGAGAGGGAGGATGACATGGAGGTGGAAGGGTGACAAGATAGAGGAAGTGAAGAAATTTAAGTATTTAGGGTACGTGGTGACGGCGAACGGGAAGCAAGAAGAGCATGTGGAGGAGAGAATGAGGAAAGGTGCGGTGGCTATGAGACAAGTGTGGGGGATAGGAAAAAGGAAATTTGCGAAAGACTGGGGTAGAAGAATATGGCTATTTGATAGATTAGTGTGGGCAGTAATGAGTTATGGGGTGGAAATATGGGGATGGAAAGAGAGGGAGAAAATGGAGAGGATACAAGAGAGGTATTTAAGATGGGTGTTGGGAGTAGAAAGATCTGTGCCAGGGTATATGGTAAGAGAGGAATTACAGAGGGAGCTATTAGCAGGAAGGGCTGGAATGAGGGCATGGGGATATGAGAGGAAGTTGAGTGAAGGTAAAGGGGGGTACCTAGCGAGGAAATGCTGGATGGAGGTAAGAGAAAGAGCAAAAAAAGGTAGGGCGTTAGAGGGGTGGGAGGAGGAAAGGAGAAAGTTTTATGAGAGAAAAGGGTGGAGAGTAGAGGAAGTAGAGGAGATGAGAGAAGAAGGGCGGTTGAGGGGGGAAGAGCTGATAAGAAAGGAGAAGAGTATCCAAGAAGAGGAAAGGTGGGAAAGGATTAGGGAATCGAGGTACAATAGGTGGTACAAGATAGTAAAAGGGAAAGGTGTGCCAGGGTACCTGAGTAAAAACTGGGAGGAAAGGAGGTGGCAATTGATAGCGGGTTTTAGGTTAGGTGGTAAAATGAAGGGGGGAAGGTATTGGGAGCAGGAGGAAAAAAGGTGATGTAGGTGAGGTATGGATGAGAAGAGTGGAAGAGATGAGAGAAAGGGCGAGCAGCGGAAACGGGGGTCCAGAAATGAATGGGTGAGGAGTGAATGGAGTGAGTGCTCTCTCTCTCTCTCAACAGAGATTTAGATTTAAGCTAGAAATAAGGGATAGCGTAATTTGTAAGCGGAGCAGAGGTCCGCATTTGTACCCCGCAATGGGAATAAAATAAATAATAATATTATTATTATTATTAAATACATTTTTATTATTATATTTATTTGAAAAAATAAATTTTAAAAATAAAATATTTACTTTAAATTTCAATAGAATAAAGAATTTTAATTATCTTTTTATTATTATTATTTTTTCTTATAGAATATTACCTCCTTTTAGATCTTTTATAGCAAAATGATTTTTTTTTAATGAAAATATTTTAATTCAAAAATCTATTTTTTTTTAATTATTTTATCAATTTCTAGAGTAATCATAACATGAAGTTATTTAAATATTATAAATTACCTATTTATTTTATCTAAACTTACTGTTACGTCGCGAGCAAGATACGGCGCGCGACGTACAATATATAAAAAGAAAAAGAAATTAAATTTGATGCTAATTTATATTATTATTTCTTTTTACGTTCTGAGTGGTTAATACGCGGTTCAGAACGGTATTAGCGCTGCCACCAGTCCCAATCGTGCTCGACGATGTTAGGTCGGTAACGATTGAAACAATTTAAAAGAATCGATATTATTGGTATAGATTATAAAAAGATTATTTGTTGAGTCCGTCAATGCTCTAGTCTCATACGGGCCCCTCGTGCGAATTTGTGCGAAGATGGTAAGCGTGAATGTATAGGAAGGAAGTGTGTTTGAACTAAAATAAATGTGAAACTAGTTATGTGTAGCAAAAAGTATAATCTCAAAAAGAGAAAAACATAACAATAAAAATGGTGTAGTTAACATAAGGTTCGAGCTGTTAGAAATACAGAAAAATGAAAATTATATATATATTAACAAGATAAGTGAAATTAAGTAGTAATGAAATCTATTAGATCGTAAGACACAGAATTTTAAAATGATTTGAGCGGCGATTTCGGCGAACAATTAGTACGCAGTGAGAGGAAACGGTCCCAGGGGAAAACTTCCAAGACCAACGGTCTCGTGGGCCGCCTCTCTTAATCGTAAACGGAATCGTTATTAAAAATGCGAAATGTCTTTGATACCTTGAACGCAATATTGAACAGAACGATCTCGTGGGAAATTTCCAGAACACGCGGTTTCAAGATCGCCCGTTTTGCCTCACTAAATCCAGAATCGTCGTATTGGACAAAATGAAATAGATAACTTACCAAGCTCGATATTAAATAATGCACGATAATATAAATTTGCGTGATAAATGCTGTTAGCTGGGTAGTCTGGAAATCTGGAAGGCAAAGAAGAGATGAAAAACTTGTCACACGCACTACGCGTTCGCGATCGGCCTTTCGACGGTATTATTGTTACGGAAACGATACGAAATTATATACGAAAGTGACGCGACGCGAAGAAAGAAAAATATAATTAATTAACGAACGATTTAAAATTTGGAAGAGAAAAAGATAGATAATTGAAAAGTATGAAATTTTACGTATTCACTAAAGTCTTTGCCGCGGAAAACGAGAACTGCAATCTCCCGGCACTCTGCCTTTTGCAAGGACTTTGGGCAGCTAATTACTACGATTTTCACACGACAACTATTGCTTAACGCGAACACGGGCTCCCCGTCACGTACCTCACGATTTTTCGACGAAGAGTCATTTGCCTCAGTCAAGCGATCGTATCTCAGGGTTCGACCCGCGATCATGGGCCCAAAGTGGGGACATCATTAGGCAAATCAGGGTACGTGTCGAAGGGGAAGGCCCGTGCGTATTGGTTTTGTCTAGGCGCGTTTCCCGAGTTCTCATCCCTTCTTGACCTTCCTTCCGACTCTGTCTTTCGTAGACTATCTTTCTCTTTTTACCCCTCTAGCGCTATGCGAATTCCATGCGTCGCAATTCTAAAACTTTTGGAATATTCGAAATCTATTACGACTTTATTTGTTCGAATTTACTAATCAAAGAGGCTCTTATAAATGATATTTACAAATGATATTTCGGCATCGAAGAACATCTAGCCTTCTTAATAGATGTTTAACTTACTATATTGAATAACTAATAAATGAGTAATGTTAAATTATTCCGTTCTTATTTGTGTTTCGGCGGTTTACGGAACAGGCAATAGATATTTGTAATTATCATCGAATCGCGGATGTATGTAAATACCTTACTGCATTTAATTGTCACTAATTCCGCGTACATCAATTTTTAACGATTTATGTATTTTCTAAACGTTCTACGTTTAACGTTTAGCTGTAGTTCGTTGTCGATGTTTATTGCCTTGGTCGACCTTCGTCTCGAACGTTCGTGAACGTCGGTCGACAAATTTCAAACGTCAGTGGTTGTCACGCAAACCTTCGCATTCGATAGTCATTCAAACAGTTTCATTCCGTTCCATACTAATTGTTTCGTTCCTAATTGCACTCATTCCTTGTGGAAAGGTCGACTGACGCATGCCTTGCAGGTAGGAGAGGTATCTTGCTAGTAGGGTAGAACAAGAATTTTCTTTGTACGGCGCGGTTAGCTGGGAAATTTCCAAGTGCGTCGCACTGCTTAACCGCGCGGCGAGGGATGTTTATGATACCTCTCCCTTAACGGTTTTGACTTTCTATGTTTCCGAACTACGCAGTTTCGACTAGGGAATCATCCCAAGGAAAGGTTGACTTGTATTATTTGAAAGAGCTGAATGTAGCCTGCTTTGTGTGCCTCGCCTGGGATTATTTCCAAGTGCTACGCACTGGCGAGGTACACAAACTTGGTATATTAACGGTTGAACTATTGAAACTAATAAGAGAAAAGGAAAAGAAGAATTATTATTTTAATCTCAAACCCCTTTCTTTGTGCTCCTCGTGTGGAATATTTTCAAGTGCAGCACACTCAACGAAGAGACACAAGTTAGAGGGAGCGCGAACTGGATACGAAAAATGAGAAAAGTCAACCGTAGGGGAATTTGTTCCAAGTGCAGCGCACCGGACGAGAAACGCAAGGTCGGGTTATGAAGTTTTAATCCGGACGTAACATTACTAAAAAATCTTGATTAAAATTTCCAAAATTTTATTTTAAAAATAATTTTAATTTAATTTTAATTTTTTATTTAATTTTTTTTAAAATTTTTATTTATTTATTTTTTAATAGTATTAGAAAATTTATTCATTATTAGATTTACAATTTAATCCTTTTATTAGGCATTATACTTACAGATTTTAAGTTAACTTAAACTTTTAACTTTCAAAGTTAATAATATAATGTATTTTTAAATCTTAATTAAATGATTTTATTCAACCAATCATAAAGATATTGGAATTCTTTACATAATTTTTGCTATATGATCTGGAATAATTGGGTCAGCAATAAGAATTATTATTCGAATAGAATTAAGTATTTCGGGATCATGAAGTTCTAATGATCAAGTTTATAATTCTTTAGTAACTGCTCATGCTTTTTTAATAATTTTTTTTCTTGTAATACCATTTTTAATTGGTGGATTTGGAAATTGATTAATTCCTTTAATATTAGGAATTCCAGATATAGCTTTTCCTCGAATAAATAATATTCGATTTTGATTTTTACCTCCATCTATAATATTATTACTTTTAAGAAATTTTTTAAATCCAAGGCCTGGAACAGCTTGAACTATTTATCCGCCTTTATCTTCAAATTTATTTCATGCCTCTCCTTCAGTTGATTTAGCAATTTTTTCTTTACATATTTCAGGTTTATCTTCTATTATAGGTTCATTAAATTTTATTGTAACAATTATTATAATAAAAAATATTTCCTTAAAATATATTCAATTACCTTTATTTCCTTGATCAGTATTTGTAATGTATTCTTTATTGACTCCCTTTCGGGATGCAAGGCGCTTTTTTGTTACAAGGAGCGGTCCCCAACCTTGTTTACACATTTTCCCTCCAGTCTCTTTGTCCCTTCCATATCTTACGTTTCGTTTGTCTTTCTTTCGTTCTTACTCCTTTATATCTACTTACAATTACAATTGACTGCTCTTGTCCTATTCTTTTCTTTCCATCCAAATCCCGCCCATCTTTACTTTCCTCTCCAAACAAAACATAAGTAATGGAAGTAGGACTACTTTCTGTCATTTACAGTCACCCTTGTAGTAAGAATGCGTAGCTACAAAACTAAATATAAAAATAAAAAATATAAAAAATAAAATAAAAATAAAAATAACAATCAAAATCAAGTTAACTAAATTTAAATAATAAGATGATAATAAGTAAATAATTGGAAAAGTGAGCTCTACAATCCCATTTGCTGATAATACACGTGTCTCAATGCACCTATCCGTAGTTCTGTATTCTTATAATGCGGAAAGTGAAAGTAATAAAGTGATAATAACATATAATATAGCATAGCAAAAATAAAATACAACTAAAGTGGCAACAATAATATAAAAATAAACTAAAAAGTAAAAACAAACTATCTCGGCTTAACTGTCTCTTAGCCTTTACACTTTTAACCAAATAGAACATAAAACTAAACTTAATTTGCACTTTTGTTTGCCTTTTCATTTGTCTGGTGCTATGCCTCATACCGAGTTAAATCTAACAAACATAAACCTGTTACATTCTCTTGATTCTTCTCCTCTCCTCCCTCTTCTTCCTTTATATTTCTTTCGTCCCTCCTCTGCTGTCTGTAGTTCCTTTTTCTGTGCTTTCTTTAATTCGCAGTGTTATCCTCCCAGTTTTGCGTTGTCTCGTTCCATTTCCATTCTTTACCATCAACCCATATTCTTCTGTTATTGAATTCTACCCATTTCCCTTTTCTTCTTTCTTCTCTCGCTTTTTCTTTGATTCTCCATTTCATCCTTCTCTCCTCCATTGAGAGATCTTCGTCTACCGACACCCTCCACCTGTCCCATATTCCATTTTTTGTCCAGACCATTTCCTTTTTGCGGTCTTCCTCCTCCAGCTCCGTCCGCACTATATTTCTGCCCCCTTCTCCCACCCTTTCTGAGGCTCTTATTATTTCTACCTTTTGTCCTAGCTCTTTCTCTAAAGTCTTTCTGATGTAGCTCAGTCTTTCTTCCAGGTTCTTTCCCTCCACTCCCTTCCATATTAGGCTTCTTTTTCTCTTTTCTCTTCTTATTTCTTCTAGTCTTTCCTCCCACAGCTTTTTTCATTCCTCTTTTCTTCTTCTTGCTCCTTCTTTTTCCATTCTTCTTCTCCATTCTTTTTCTCCCTCCGGCTCCTTTATGTCTCCCTCAGATCTTCTCCTCTCTTTCTCTTTCACTTCTTCTGTAGCACCTCTTCCTGCCCTTTCTTCTTTATCTTCTGCTCCTGCGGATCTTTCTTCTTCTTTTTCCTGCACCTCTGCTTCTTCCTCTTTATTTATTTCTTCCCTCCCCCATTTTGTTCTTGCTTCCTTTCCACCCTGGCATTTTTCTTCCTTTTCCCTTTCAGGTCCCACTGCTTCTTCCTCCATGGGCCCTTCTTCACTCAGGCCTCTCATCCTCTTCTCCTTTTCCTCTAGTCTTTCTTTCTTTTCTTTCCATTCTCTTTTCATTCCCCTTTCGAGCCTCCACTCCTTTATTTCTTCTCTTAGATTCATTACTTCTTCTCTTATCCCTCTGAGTTCTCTTAACACTTCCTTTTAGTTTTCCATAACCGCTGTTTATTCCGTCCTTTTTTCTTCCTCACTTTTAACTTTTATTTCTCTGCCGTTCTCTTGGCTCTGCTCTTATTTCTTTCTTTACGCTCAACACGCTCAACACGTGCCTTCTATTCCGCCACGTGCTTTTTCAGTTGTGCCAACCTAATTTTTACCTCCTGAATTGCCGCTGCGCGCTTTGTTCCGCCTGGCGCCACGCGCTTTCCGCATTACCGGCCTAGTTTTATTTCGTTTCCTATGTTCTCACTGCATGTAGCGGTCTCTTACCTTCCCCTTCTCTTTTCTTCCGTTCACTTGCGTTGCTTGCCCCTTCTGTGATACCACTTGATTTTCTTTTGCTCCCTGTGGCGTTTTGTGAGTGCTCTTCCCTTCTCTCTCCTGCTTCCCTCACTCTGTCTGTATCATTGCTCTCTCTCCTTCCGGGCGTTTCTGTCTTTCCCACATTGCTCTTTCTGTCTCTACTTCTTTCATCCATTGTTCTCCTTCTCCGTCTTCTCCTAGCAGCACCTTGACTATTTCTTGCCATCCTTCTTTTCTCTCTTTGCTTGCTCCGCACCCTTCCCAAACGTACTCCCACGTTTCTTGTTCCCATTCGCAAATTCTGCATTTCCTTTTATCTTCACTTTCCCAGTATTTAGCCTCGTTTATCTCGTTTCCCATCCTGAATCTTGCTACTCTTTTCCACCTTTCTTCTTTCCATCCTTTTTCTAAGTACTTAGGCATTCCCTTTTCTTTGATCTCCTTGTACCATTTGTTGTATCTTGCTTCCAGTATTTTGTCCCTTCTTTCTTTTTCTTGCCTCCGTATATCTGCCTCTTCTATCTCTTCGAATCCCATTTCCCCTCTTCTCCGTTTCTCTTCTAGCTTTGTTTGTTCTATCCCTCTTTCTTCGAAGAATTTTTTCCTCTCCTCTTCCCATTTACTTTTAGGTCTCTCACTTTGTTCCCTGTATATCATCTCCTCCCAGCATTTCCTTGCTAATTCTCCTCCCCTCCCCTCCCACATCCTCCTTTCAAATCCCCATGCTAATCTTCCCGCTTTTAAGCTCACCTTCGATCTTTGCGTCTCTTCTCTTATCATGTATCCAGGTGTGCACCAGTCGACCCCCAGTGTCCATTTTAAGATTCTCTCCTGTACCCCTTCCATTTCTTTTCTCTCCTTCCATCGCCAAATTTCGGCCCCGTATGCCATTAACGACCACACCAGTCTGTCCCAAAGCCACAGCCTCCTCTTCCAGTCTTTTCTGAATCTTCTTTTCCCGATCCCCCAGACTTGTCTCGTCGCGGCACTCGCTCTGCTCACCCTGTCTTTTATGTGCAGTTCACTTTTATGTAAGGTTCCGTTAGCCCTACCTCCGTTCTTACTCTGCTTTTGGCCTCCCTCAGCACCTCCTTTATTCTTTCCCTGAGCCCTCTTCTTACTCCTTTCTCCTTTAGTATCTCCATCAACACCCCTCTATCCACCGAGTCGAAGGCAGCTTTCAGATCTATGAAACAGGCAATCACCTTTCCCTTCTCCCTCATTATTTGTCTATTCACCAAGTAGTTCAATACATAAATATTATCCATAGTTCCCATTCCTTTTCTAAAGCCCGTCTGGTTGGCCGGTATCATCCTCTTATTTTCCGCTTCTTGTCTCAGCCTCTCCGTTAATACCGCCGCATATATCTTATACAGTGTAGGCATCAGTGTCACCCCTCTGTAGTCACTAGCGTGTCTTCCATTTCCTTTCTTTTTAATTGGGGCAATTATCCCCTCCTTCCATTCCTCCGGCCAGCCTTCTCCCTTCCACACTCTATTGCAAGTCTTCCAGACCCATTCTGATATTTCCTCCCCCCCCGTATTTCCAGACTTCGTTTGGTATTCCGTCTCCCCCCACCGCTTTCCCGTCCTTCAGTTTTGCCACTGCCTTTCTTATCTCCTCTTTACTTATTTCTTCTTCTTCGTCTTCTTCTGCTATTCTTTCTCCTCCCATTACCACCTTTTCTTCCGTTCCTCCTAGTAAGTCCATAAAATGAGCTTTCCATTCTTCTTCTTTTATGCTTGATTGTGGCTGCCCTCTCTTTTTCCTTTCTCTATTTACTATTCTCCACACGTCCATGTCCGTTTTTGCTCCTTCTATCTCTTTTATGAACCTTTCATTTTCTTTTTTCTTTTTTTCTTCACCCATTTTGTTGTATTCTTTCTTTGCTTTTCTGTAGCTTTCTCCCCCATTACTCCCCCTTCTCCACTCTCTTAGTATCTTCCTGACTTCCTTTTTTCTTTCTTTGCATTCCTCGTCCCACCATCCTCTTTTCTTGCTCTTGCGCCCTTTCTTACTTCCTCTCTCGAGCCCTTTCCTGAACTCTTCTAGTGTTATTTTCATATCGTCGTTCAATTCCTTGTTCTTCGATCTCTTCCAGCTTAGTCCTTCTCTGAATTCTTTCCTCCCCTGCTCCGACCAGTCCCCTCTTGGTGCTGCCTTCCTTCTCCTTTCTTCTACTATGGTTTATTCTCCTCCTCCCTTTATTTCTACTATCAGGGGGTGGTGGTCTGACTCTATCCTGTCCCCAATTTCCATCCTTTTAATCTTTTCCCTTCCTTCCTCCTCTACTATGACATAGTCTATCACCGTTTCTCCTCTGGCCCCTGTATATGTAAATTCCCCGTCCTTGTCCCCTTCTCTAGTTCCATTCAGAATAGACCATCCTGTCTCCCTCAGGGTCTCTAGAAATCTGATTCCTTCCGCGTTTCTCTTCTTATCTTTGGACCTTCTCGTTTCTTCTCTTTCTTCGTCCTCCTCCTCTGTCTTGCTTCCCCCCTCTTCCCCCGTTCTCGCATTAAAATCTCCCCCTATTGTTGTCCTTCTCCTTTCCCCTATTTCTTCTAACCATGGTCTGAGTTCCTTTATCTTTGTTTCCATGTCTCCGTTTACGTATACCCCCACGATCTTCGAGTTCAACTTTCCCCCTTTGCATTCTGCCATTATTATACCCTCTTTCCCCTCCTCCACTCTGATTCCCCCTTCCTCGCCCATTATCCCTTCCTTCACTCCCATTATCATCCCCCTTTTGCTCTTCCTTTTTTGTTTTTCCTTTTCGCTAGTTGCGCTTCCCACCTGTATCCTTTTGGCCTTATCTTGTCCCAACCTTTCTCTTCCAGCCAAGTTTCTATAAGCACTACCACGTCCCACTCTTTTATTGTCTCCCAAAATTCTATGTCTTTATTTAATATTCCTGCGCAGTTCCAAAATCCTACTGTCCAGCTTCCATCCTCCTTTCTTTCTTTTCCTCTTGTCCCTTTTTTCTTCTCCTGTTTCTTTTTTCTTTCTGTTCCGTTTCTTTCATGCTCTCTATCGGACTCCTCGCCTGCTTCTTCGTCTGGATCTTCCACTTTTCTGCTTCTCTTTCTTCCTCTTTCTTCCTTTTGTGGCTTGACGTCCTCCTCTCTCTCATTGCTCCCTATGTCCCTTTCCCCTCTCCCCCCTTCTTCTGCTCCCCTTCATGTGTGGGTTTCCATTCTTTCCCCTCCCCATCCGTTAGTACTTCCTTGTCGCCATCCCATTTCCACCATTTCCCTTCTATTCTTATTTTCTTGTAATCTACCCATACGTTTTTTCCTTTCTCTCTTTCTCCTCTTGTGATTCTTCTTAATGTCCACTGTGTTCTTCTTTCCTCCCAAGTTAGGTCCTCTTCTATTCTCTCTTCTCTTCCCTTTAGCGCCCTTTTGTTCTCCATTATTTTCCTCTTAAGCTCGGCCGTCTTTACTTTTACTTGCATCATATATAGTTCCTTTCCCTTCTCTACTGGTCCCACCGCTTTTACCTCCTCTATTGCGTCCTCTACCCCCGTGATCTTTAAGATTTCTTCTGCTTTTTCTTTCATTTCCTCTCTTTTCGTTTTTGTTCCTCTGATTATTATGTTTTTCCTTCTCTCTTCTTTTTCTTCCCTCTCCAGTTTTCTTTCTATCTCCTTCAGTTTCTCTTCTATTTTAACCCCTCCTAACTCCTCTCTTCTATTTCGTGCTGCATCTTGCGCTGCCTTGAGCATTTTCTCTTCTATTTCTTTCCATCTCGCGTCCTCCACTTCTCTTCTCTCTATCTCCTCCATTTTCTTCATCATCTTTTCCATCTTCCTCTCCAGGTCCCTTTTCTGCTCTATCCATTCCTCTTCTCTTCTTCTCATTTCCTCTCTTAGTTACTCCATCTGTCTTCTTAGATCCTTCCCTAGTAGCTTCATATTTGCGTCCATCCTCTCCATCTTTCCTCCTAGGTTTTTGTCCATTTCTCTTATTAGCTCCCATCCCTCCCCCCTCTTCCTTTCTTTCCTTTTTCTTTTCTGGTGACCTCCCTATTAGCATGCTTTCTTTAAACATCCAGTTGTCTGTTTCACTGTTGCCCCCTCCCCCTTGCCCCTTCCCTGCTTCTTCCTCCTTTTCTTCATCTCTCTTCCTTTTCCATATTTCTTCTAGGTTTGCCATGCTTCCTATACTCTGTGTTCTTTCTCTTGTCAGAGTTTCTACGATTAAGGGTCTCCCTCTGCTTCCCCCTTTCTCTTGTTTTCCCTGCTCACTCTTTCCTTCTCCCACCTTCTTTCCCTCTTTCTCGTCACCCATCTCTCTCTTGTTGCTATACTTCGCCGCTGCCTCTTCCTTATCGACTGCTCTTCTGTTTTTCTCTTCTTCTCTTCTCGATCTAGATGTCTCTCTCTCCCGCCTTTTCTGTCGATCCTGTCACCTCTTCTCTGTTCCTAACCTACAATTGCACCTTTTCTTCTGCTTTCTTTTCTCTTTCTTCTCTCCCCTCTCTCTTACTACTTATCTTTCTTGTCTTTCGCTGTCTCTTGTCTTTTTGCCTCCCTTGGCGCAGCTTCCTGCCCCTCCAATCCTTCTTTATCCTGTTTATTCTAAAATTCTGCTGAGCGAACACTTAGCACTTCTTAACGCAACCGTGTCCCGAACGGGAGTCCAATTACATTTTTTATATTAATAGATATTTTTAATAATAAATTTATTAATCGATTTCTTTTAAAACATCATACTATTGAAATTATTTGAACTATTATTCCAGCAATTATTCTTTTATTTATTTGTTTTCCTTCTTTAAAAATTCTTTATTTTACAGATGAATTATGAAATCCAATTTTTTTTTACAGTAAAAAGTATTGGTCATCAATGATATTGAAGATATGAATATCCTGAATTTAATGATTTTGAATTTGATTCTTATATAAATAAAAATTTTAAATATAATTCTTTTCGATTATTAGATGTAGATAATCGTATAATTATTCCTTTTAAAATTTCTGTTCGAATATTGAGAACTTCTACTGATGTTATTCATTCTTGAACAATTCCATCTATAGGAGTAAAAAGAGATGCCACTCCTGGTCGAATTAATCAAATAAATATTTTTGCTTTACGTCCTGGATTATTTTTTGGGCAATGTTCTGAAATTTGTGATATAAATCATAGATTTATACCAATTGTTCTAGAATCTACATTTGATTGATTAATTGATTGTCTTTATTGCTTCCCTTACGGGCTTGCATGGCACTTTTTCTTTGCAAGTAGCGTTCCTCAACTTTGCTTACATAAATTATTTCTTTGCCTTGCTTTCTTTTTCTTTTCCTGTCTTTTGCTTTTTTCCCTGTTTTTATAAATTAATATCCTATCATATCCTTCTGAACCCATTCGTACAATTATAATTATAATCATTCGTACAAAACCAAAAAAAATAAACAAAGTTATATCGTATATATGATAAACTGAACAAACAACATCAACTAACATAACTGAATACAAAATGATCGTTCTCACCCTACTGTATTCTTAATGTGAAGGCCTGCAAGTAATATTGGAACTATGGCGCTTAAACAATAATAACAAAATAACAAGATAACAAAATATAAAACTATCAAATAATTGTACGTTAGCGTCAGCACGTGTTCAAGGGTTGACACGTGGCAGGGTCAATGCATTTTGGGCTTTGACCTGGGTTTCAAGGATTTCTTAGGATTCTTTAGGTTATCGATACCCCGAGCCATATGTCTGTCATCGGACTTGGGCCGGCGGTAGTTGATACTTGAGGTGCGACGAATTCTAAGAGTCGCGGATGTTTTGTTTATGGAACGGCGATAGAGAGTTCGATCGCCGATTCTCGAAGGAACGCGCGTGTGGCCGATGACCCGAAGTCATGGTGCTGCACGGCACGTGTCAAAAGATAAGGTTGATCTAGAAGGATCTGGCCACGGAGTGGGGAAGATCTTGCATCTTCTGGTAGGAGGACCATGAGGAACGGCATGGCACTTACCCCAGAACCTTGATCATGCAAGGAATCAAAAATATTTCTAACATGTATGTGCTGTAACCTGCTCCTTTGCTTTCTGTTATAAATGAAACTAAAAATATAATTAGAAATATAAATAAAAATAATAATAAAATAGAAATAGAAATACAAATAAGAGTAGGAATAAAACTTCAACTTAAAGTTCTCTTTTGTCTTTGCTATCCTTGCAATTAGAGATGAACATACTTACAAATGAGAGTATTACAGCTACTAACGCCACTACCACAATTAATACTGAATCAAAATAAAATAAAAAATCAAAATGAAAATTAAAATAAGAATAAAAATAATCAAAATAATAATAATAATGTGAAATAAACAATTCTACTTGATCTGAATTAAAGCTAGAGTCTGTGATATATCTCGTGTGGGAGTTTCTGTAATTATCTTCCTATACCTCTTCCTCTTCTGATTTGTTTCCTTCCTTGACCTTCCATTTTCTCTCTTTTTCATTCCAGATCCATTCCTGGTCGTCCACCCATATCCTTCTGCTTGTATATTCCACCTTTTTCCCTTTCGCCCTCTCTTCTTTGGCCCTCTCTCTTATTAGCCATCTTATTTTTCTCTCCTCCCTTGACAGGTCCTCCTCCACTGTAACTCTCCATCTCTTCCAGATTTCTGTTTTCCTCCACATTATTTTCCTTCTATCTTCTTCTGTCTCCAGCTCTGTCAGTATTACTCGTCTACCTCCTTCCCCTAAGACTTCTGTCATCTTTCTTGGCTCCGTCTTCTTTCCTAGCTCCAGTTGTATCATGATATTTATTCGCCTGCTTCTTTCTTCCTTATCCCTTCCGTCAACTCCTTTCCACACGATACTTCTTTTCCTTCTTTCTTTTCTCTCTTCCTCCATTCTCTTTTCCCACTCTTCTCTCCACTCTCTATCGTCCTCTTCTTCCTTGTTCCTTTCCCTCTCTTCTTCACTTTCTCCCCCTTTCTTTCCTTCTTGATTCTCCTCTCCTTTTTCTTTTCTTGTTTCCAATTCTGTCTCTTTGTCCCTCTCCCCCTTCCTATTCTTTGCTTCATCTAGCCTCCTGTGATTATTTACTGTTTCGGTTTCTTCTCCCTCCTCCTTTTCACTTTCTGCCTCTTCTCTGTCTTTACCCTTTGCTTCTTTCTTTTCTTTCTTTCCCTTTTTCTCTGTTCCTTTCTCTAATTCTCTTCTTTCTTCACTTTCTTGCTTTTTCTGCTTCCATTCAGTCTGCCCTGCCATCAACAGCTCTGTTATCTCGCTCAGGTTTTCTCCTATTTTTCTTAATTCTTCCAACACTTCTTCCTTCCATTTATTCCCTGTGTTCATCTTTCGTTTCTTGTTATCTTTTTATCTTTTCTTCCCTGTACTCTGCTTTTCCTTCCTTTTTTCTTTGTACTTTTTCCTCACCTTATTATCTTTTCTTTAACCGCACTTTCTTTCCCCATGTGCTCTCCAGTATGACCAACCCACTTTCGCCCTCACGCCACGCCGCTGCCTTTTTGCGGCCACTTCGTTTCCTCGATTGTACGTCAAATTAACTAAAGAAAACTGAAATAACTAGATTATATCTTCTTCTGTGGCTCCCTCTGCCGTCCCTATTCCTACTCCTACTTTGGGTTCTCCCCTTCCTCTTCGCTCCTGTACTTCTGTATTTCTTTCATCCAAGCTTCTCCTTCTCCGTCTCCCCCTAGCAGCTGTCGTACCTTCTCTTGCCATCCTACTGTTATTTCTTCCCTTCCGGTGCATCTTTCCCAGACGTGCTCCCAAGTTTCTTCCTCCCATCCGCAGACTCTGCACTTCCTTTTCTCTTCGTTTTCCCAGTATTTTGCTTCGTTCACTTCGTTTCCGAGTCTGAATCTGGCCACTCTTCTCCACCTTTCCTCCCTCCATCCTTTCTCTAGGTATTTCGGTATCCCCGGATCCTTTATCACTCTGTACCATCTGTTATACCTCGAATCTATTATCTTTTCCCTTCTCTCTTCTTCCTGCATCTGTTTATCTTTCTCCTCGAACTCTTCATACCCCATCTCCCCACTGCTCCTTTTTTCTTCTAATCTTTCTATTCCCCATCCCCTTTCCAAGAAGAACTTTCCTCTTTCCTCTTCCCATTTGCTTTTCCCTCCCCTCCTTACTTCGCTGCTGATTATCTGTTCCAAGCAGCTCTTGGCTAATTCCCCCCTCTTCCCTCCCATAGTTTTCTTTCATATCCCCACGCCAGCTTTCCCGTTCTTACTCTCATTTTCCACCTTTGCAGTTCCTCTCTGAGCAAGTATCCTGGTGTGCGCCAATCCACGCCTAGTGTCCAAAAACCTCTCGTGTAGTGCCTCTATCTCCTTCCACTCCCTCCACCCCCATACCTCTGCTCCGTAAGCTACGACCGTCCATACTAGCCTGTCCCATAGCCAAATTTTTCTCTTCCAGTTTTTCCCAAATCTTCTTTTTCCTATCCCCCATACCTGTCTCATTACTACTCCAGCCTTGCTGATTCTGTCCTTTACTTGCAGCTCGTTTCCTCCGTTTCTTCTAAAAACATATCCTAAGTATTTAAACTTGTCCACCTCCTCTATTTTCTTTCCTTTCCACCACCAGCTCATCTTTTTCCATCTCCCTGCTCCTTTCCTGAACTTCATTATTTTTGATTTGTCCTGGTTCAGTTCTAATTTTTTCTCCTCCAGGTATCTTTCTAGTCTTCCTAATAACGCCCTCATATCCCCTTCCTCTTCCGCTAGTACCACAACATCATCTGCATAAGCCAGTGTATCAATTTTTCTCCCGCCAATCTTTATCCCCCCTCCTTCCCCCTTGCTCATCTTCTCTTCCATATCTGCTGTGAATAAGTTGTACAGTAGCGGACATAGTGGACACCCCTGCCTTACCCCTCTCGCTGTCCAGAATGGTTCCGTTGTCTCTTCGCCTGTTCTTACCCTACTTCGAGTTTCCCTTAATATCTCTCTTATCCTTATCCTTAGCCCTTCTCTTACGCCTCTCTGCTTTAGCGCCTCCAACAACACTCCTCTGTCCACTGAATCAAACGCTGCCTTTAGGTCTACGAAGAATGCTATCACTTTTCCTTTTTCTCTCTTTATCTGCCTGTTCACTAGGTAGTTTAGCACATATATGTTGTCTAGTGTTCCCATCTCTCTTCTGAACCCTGTCTGGTTTGCCGGTAGCATTCTCTTTTCCTCCTCTTCCTCTCTCAGCCTTTCTGTTAAAATCGCCGCGTATATCTTATAGAGCGTGGGCATTAGTGTCACCCCCCTGTAGTCCGTTGCCCTTGTCCCATTCCCTCTCTTCTTTATGGGCGCTATTATCCCTTTCTTCCACCCCTCCCGCCATCCCTCTCCCCTCCATACTCTGTTGCATACTTCCCATGCCCAATCCAGAACCTCTTCTCCTCCGTATCTCCACACCTCGTTGGGAATCTCGTCTCCCCATGTCGCTTTCCCATCCTTCAGTTTCGCCACCGCCTTCCTTATTTCTTCTTTGCTTATATCCGCTTCCTCGTCTCGTTCTCTGTCTCTTTCTCCTCCCAGCACTACTTTTTCCTCTGATCCCCCCAGTAGATTCACGAAGTGCTTCCTCCACTCCTCTTTTTTATGCCCGTTTTCACTCTCCCTCTCCTCTTTTTCTCCTTGTTAATTATTTTCCATACGTCGCTTTCTGTTCTTGCCTCCTCTACTTCTCTTTCGAATCTTTCGTTTTCTTTGTGACGAGAGTCACTTACGTCACGCGGCGCCGGCGCAAACACGCGACGAGCCCGCGCGCCGCCCGCCGCAGCCGCTACGCGGCGCCGGACCCCGAGCCGCTCGCGCAAGCCAACAGGCCGCGAGCGAAGATATAAAGGGCAGCCAGCGGCGATAAAGATAGAATTCTCTGGAAGCTAAAGCCAGACAGCCAAGCGACAAAAGAGCATTCGCGATCGACTGGGACGAAACCCACGATCGTACCGGACAAAAGGACCGCGTAAAATCGAGCGTAACGGGACCGCTGTCCCATCGAGTCCGCGCCGCGCCGCGTTACCGGATCAAATCGCTCAGTGCCCGCGCGCGCCTCCGTAGCTATAAGACCGCGTAGTACTAAGTTAGCTGTAAGCGCGTCCCCTGTATCATAACATCCTCCCAGATAGTACGTAAGACAGATTAGAATATATTAATACGTTCGGTTGCCATTGCGTTACAGAGCGACTTGTACTAACGAACGGACCGTCACCTGCCACGACGAAGGACAAATAAACAATACGTTTACCTACGCACCGCTAATTACACTGTCCAACAAATTTAAACTTTTTCTCTGTTTTCCAATAGCCACTGGGTGATCGTTGTAGAGCTTCTGGTCCTGAACAAGAATCCGAAACCCGAATTGCTCTATCACCCTCAGTTTTCGAAAAACACGAGTTTTTGTAAAAACATGTATTCTGGGGGGAAAATGACCTATTACGCGGAAACTAAAAACGCTAGAACATTCGCATTAGTCTCATAAGATAGAGGAGAGTTTCCCGAATACATTGATATATATAGCTATTATATTACATGGTTCTAAATAGATGTAAATGTCGATGAAAGTTTAAAAAATAGCCGGCGCACGTATTTCCTACGTAATACTTTTGTATTTTTAAGAAAAGTTTTTTATCTAGCGCGAATTCTCTATACAGTACCGAATTCTGTAGACATTTCCGAAGAAGAAACTATATGGGGTAAGTATTGGAGCAGTATGCAATTCGAGTAAATCGAAAAAATATCTGCCGGTGACGCGTGCACGGCGTTTTGCCGCCAAGCGGCCATAGCTCGCTCTCTTCGCCTAGTCAGTGCCGTAGCTACGCGTAATCAACACTAATGGTGGGGTTTAATATACATTCACCTTTTATATCTATAATGTTTGATTTTTTTTGCTATTATTATTATTTCATAATTATTATTTCTCTTTTGTTGTTATTCATCATTATTGTTAGATACCAACAATAAAATGATAAAATACTTTAATTTAAAATTTAAAAATCGATTGACGAGCATTACGACTTTATCAATCGATTGAAGACACTCGATTGAAGACAATTTTGAAATTTGTTTATGATATAGAAAGAATAAAATGTATAAAATAAAGAATTACCTGCAGTAAACGAATATAAAAACATGGAAGTTTATTTATCATGGAAATATAATTTTCTACGCTATGATTTTCATGAAAATTATAAGAAGGTTTCTTGGAAATTCAGTATACTATTGAAAGCCTTTTCGAAATGATAGTGTAATACGATTTTCTCAGGCCTAGCGATGATGGGGGAGTAAGAGCGCTTGGCGTTAGCGCTCTTTCGAAATATAAACACCACTTGACGTTTCCTTCGAACACTCGATACAATCAAAGAAACAATAAACATCTTGAAATTTTCTGGCTTGCTATGCACTGTTGAAGTCTGAGTTTAGTTTCGTTTTGAAAATTGTCCGAGTCAGTCGTCCTAAGCAATTCAGAAAGTCTTCCGTCGTATAGAGTAAAAACGTGTGTTGGTATAGCGTTTAACATTTTATAAGTTATTATAGTTCATAGTATTTTGGCACTTTAGTGCATAACATTTTATAAGTTACTTTAGTACATAGTTTTTTGACACTCTACTGCATATTTTATGACTTATTATAGTATATAGCGTATTTTATGTGTTGTTATAGTGTAGGGTTTTGTAATTTATAATAGTGCATAGTACTTAGTGTTGTGTAATATACTTTTTATAATACTTAACAATGTCGCGAATGTGTAGAAATCCACCAGACTCTTTTTGTTATATTTGTGGGGAGGTAGTTTTAAACTCTGAGTGCAGGAGTATAACACCTTTAATAAGGTTTGCATACGAACATTATTTTGGATGTAAAATCAGTGACCAGGATAAACAGTGGGCTCCACATGTTTGTTGCCAACGCTGTGCCACAGTTCTTTTAGCTTGGGTAAGAGGTACACGAAAAGCTATGCCATTTGCGATTCCCATGATATGGAGGAAACCGACAAATCATGCGATAGATTGTTATTTTTGTTTATGCAAAATTTCTGGCATTAACAAGAAAGGGAAAAAAACGATAGAGTACCCAAATTTACTTACTGCTATTCGTCCCGTTGCACATTCCGAAGAATTACCCATACCAACACCGCCATCAAATAAACCAAATCTATATGAAGACCAAACAGAAATAGAAAACGTTGAAACGGAAGAAAATGACAGAAGAACTCCCTCCCCCTTGGGGCCACATCTTTTATCGCAATCTGATCTTAACGATCTCGTACGAGATTTGCAGTTATCGAAAGAGCAGGCAGAACTTTTAGGATCACGATTGAAACAGTGGAACTTACTCGAGAACGCAACAAAAGTGACACATTTCAGAACTCGAAATCATGCGTTATTAGAATATTTCGCAACACACGAGGAACTTCACGTCTGCACCGATATTAACTCATTATTACGAACTTTGGGTTTTGAGCATGATCCGAAAGAATGGCGACTCTTTATAGATTCGTCAAAACTTAGCTTAAAAGCAGTTTTACTACACATTGGCAATATATATCCTTCCATTCCAATCGCATATACCGCAAAAATGACAGAATCTTATGACACTTTCAAAACACTTTTACTCAAGATTCAATATGATAAATATAATTGGAAAGTATGTGGAGATTTAAAAGTGATTGGCATATTACTCGGACTACCATCAGGCTATACCAAATATTGCTGTTTCCTTTGTGAGTGGGACAGCAGAGCAAGGGAGCAGCATTATATAAAAAAAGACTGGACACCGCGGCAACAATTAATCCCTGGCGAGAAAAATATAAAACATACAAATCTTATCGATCCTCAAAATGTTTATTTACCACCGCTACACATAAAATTAGGGATAATGAAAAATTTTGTTAAAGCAATGGATAAATCAGGACCAGGATTTGAATATTTAAAAACAAAATTTCCATCAATATCCGACGCAAAAATAAAAGAAGGAATATTCGTTGGCCCTCAAATGAGAAATCTGATGAATGATAAAAATTTCACAATAAAACTGAATAATTTGGAAAAATCAGTGTGGCTTGCATTCAAGAAAACAACACATAATTTTCTCGGAAACCACAGAGCAAGAAATTATATTTCCATAGTCAATAAACTCCTGAACGCATGTAAAGAACTCGGATGCAATATGTCTTTGAAGATTCACTTCCTACATTCTCACTTAGACTTCTTTCCGCCAAATCTCGGTGATGTGAGTGACGAACATGGAGAACGTTTCCACCAAGACATTTTTAGAATGGAAAAACGGTACCAAGGAAAAAAATCATGTGCAATGTTGGCAGATTATTGCTGGACTTTGATGAAGGACAACAAAGATGTAACATACAAACGTCAAGCAAGACGAAAACATTTTTAAGTTCGTTTACTGCAGGTAATTCTTCATTTTATACATTTTATTCTTTCTATATCATAAACAAATTTCAAAACTGTCTTCAATTCAGTGTCGATTGATAAAGTCGTAATGCTCGTCAATCGATTTTTAAATTTTAAATTAAAGTATTTTATCATTTTATTGTTGGTATCTAACAATAATGATGAATAACAACAAAAGAGAAATAATAATTATGAAATAATAATAATAGCAAAAAAAATCAAACATTATAGATATAAAAGGTGAATGTATATTAAACCCCACCATTAGTGTTGATTACGCGTAGCTACGGCACTGACTAGGCGAAGAGAGCGAGCTATGGCCGCCTAGCGGCAAAACGCCGTGCACGCGTCACCGGCAGATATTTTTTCGATTTACTCGAATTGCATACTGCTCCAATACTTACCCCATATAGTTTCTTCCTCGGAAATGTCTACAGAATTCGGTACTGTATAGAGAATTCGCGCTAGATAAAAAACTTTTCTTAAAAATACAAAAGTATTACGTAGGAAATACGTGCGCCGGCTATTTTTTAAACTTTCATCGACATTTACATCTATTTAGAACCATGTAATATAATAGCTATATATATCAATGTATTCGGGAAACTCTCCTCTATCTTATGAGACTAATGCGAATGTTCTAGCGTTTTTAGTTTCCGCGTAATAGGTCATTTTCCCCCCAGAATACATGTTTTTACAAAAACTCGTGTTTTTCGAAAACTGAGGGTGATAGAGCAATTCGGGTTTCGGATTCTTGTTCAGGACCAGAAGCTCTACAACGATCACCCAGTGGCTATTGGAAAACAAAATTCGTGTTGGACAGTGTTATTTACCGACCAATCCCATTCCTCACGCAGCTGCTGTCTCGGGACGAGACCCGAACGCGGTACTGCAGCGCTCGGCGCTACCTACCCGAGCGCACCCGGTTAACGCGTTACAAACCCTTCTAACACCTTACCCCTTTCCCCCGCCCGCCGGTGTCGGGCCGATGGAGGCGACGGAAAGGAGGCACCAAGGATCACCTGCAAAAAGGAGCTCCGAGGCCGGCGACAGATCTTCAACCCGCCCAGAAGGGAAAAGCAACGCGGGACTTCGGAAAAATAGACGAAGCGGCCCAGCAGCTGATACGAACGTCCACCCGGAGCCATCTGTCGCCGAGCCCGAAGACCTCAGTCCACCCGCCTCAGCCGGAGATCCGCCAGCCCCATCGACCCCGAACACCGGCAGATCGACAATCGATAACCAATCTATTCCGTTGTTAGAAAAGGCCCCCTTCCTACTCCCCATCCCCTCCCCAGACGGTCCCGTCGTCGCGGTAGCCGTCATTGAGCCTAGGCTGTCTAAAGAGAAAAGAGAATTTTGTCACTAGCGAATTGTAGTAGCGGAATACCAAAGAGTATAGAGAATCTTGTGAGAGAGTGTGAGAATTCTGGTGAGTCCCTTACGATTACTTTGTAAAGTACCTGAGTTTCGGCAACGGCGACCTTCGATTGCGAACGTGCGTGTCCGCGTATCGCGCCGGTTATCCCACGTTACATATTGCGAAACTCTTTTTTTGTCCAACCCCTAACATTCCTGTCTAAAAGAATCCTCACGCGTAACGTAGACGAACTTCCAGAAAACCTTCCTCACCCTGAGATCTTCCCTAACCCTCGACAAATCCTCCTTGCGTACTCCCCCGCGGTATTGTAAGGACGAAAGTGCCTGTGTCCCATCCCTTGTAACAACCCCCATTCTGCCCCTTTTTCCAAATTTCGATTGCCACCGCGAGTGGCTGGCACCCAACAGTTATAATTGTGAAGGAACCGTGTATAGAGTGAACCCCCGAAAGGGTCACAATACACGGTAAACTATTGTAAAAGAAATTATTGTGATAATATATGAAGTGTAAGGTTTGGGAACGCTCCTACCAAAAGCGCCACGCGATCCCGGAAGGGGAGCGTGAAATAAATACTACTATCAACATCACATATGTAAGATTCGTTTAATAACAATGTCATTATTACTATATCTACATTCGATATAGTGCAATATATATTTAATAGCAATATAATTGTTACTATATCTACATCAGATATGTAATATACATTTCAAACAATGTCATTATTCATATATCTACATGATATATAATGTAATATACATTTGATAACAATATAATTGTTCTATATCTACATTACATATATAAGATTCATTTAATAACAATGTCATTATTACTATATCTACATGAGATATAATGCAATATACATTTAATAACAATGTCATTATTACTATATCTACATGAGATATAATGTAATACACATTTAATAACAATATAATTGTTACAATATCTACATCACATATGTAAGATTCATTTAATAACAATGTCATTCTTACTATATCTACATGAGATATAATGTAATACACATTTAATAACAATATAATTGTTTCAATATCTACAGCACATATGTAAGATTCATTTAATAACAATGTTATTGCTAGTATATCTACATTAGATATAATGCAATATACATTTAATAACAATGTAAGTATTACTATATCTACATGAGATATAATGTAGTATACATTTAATAACAATATAATTGTCACTATATCTACATCATATATGTAATATACATTTTAAACAATGTCATTATTCATATATCTACATGAGATATAATGTTATATACATTAAATAACAATATAATTGTTACAATATCTACACCACATATGTAGTATACATTTAATAACAATGTCATTATTACTATATCTACATGATATATAATGTAATACACATTTAATAACAATATAATTGTTACAATATCTACATCACATATGTAAGATTCATTTAATAACAATGTCATTCTTACTATATCTACATGAGATATAATGTAATACACATTTAATAACAATATAATTGTTACAATATCTACATCACATATGTAAAATTCATTTAATAACAATGTCATTCTTACTATATCTACATGAGATATAATGTAATACACATTTAATAACAATATAATTGTTACTATATCAACATCACATATGTAATATTCATTTAATAACAATGTCATTATTACTATATCTACATGAGATATAATGTAATACACATTTAATAACAATATAATTGTTACAATATCTACATCACATATGTAAAATTCATTTAATAACAATGTCATTCTTACTATATCTACATGAGATATAATGTAATACACATTTAATAACAATATAATTGTTACAATATCTACATCACATATGTAAAATTCATTTAATAACAATGTCATTCTTACTATATCTACATGAGATATAATGTAATACACATTTAATAACAATATAATTGTTACTATATCAACATCACATATGTAATATTCATTTAATAACAATGTCATTATTACTATATCTACATGAGATATAATGCAATATACATTTAATAACAATATAATTGTTACTATATCAACATCACATATGTAATATTCATTTAATAACAATGTCATTATTACTATATCTACATGAGATATAATGCAATATTCATTTAATAACAATGCCTTTATTACTATATCTACATGTGATATAATGTATTACACGTTTAATGACAATATAATTGTTACAACATCTACATCACATATGTAAGATTGGTTTAATAACAATGTTATTATTACTATATTTACACGAGATATAATGCAATGAACGTTTAATAACAATGTCTTTATTACTATATCTACATGAGATATAACGTAATATACATTTAATAACAATCTTATTATTACTATATCTACATGAGATATAATATAATATACTGATCCATTCCCACAGATCAATATACGGTAAATATTTAGTATAAGGGAGCCGCGTCCGATTTCGGTCACCTTGAAATATGTTGTCAAGGTTGTCATTCTGAACAACTTTTTCTTATACATATAGTAGTCGGACCGTTTTAGTTTTCGAGATATTTGAAAGAATAACGCGCTTTACTGTCAATATTTCCGACTTCAGGGCCACAAGCTCTGGGTTCGCAGGGGCGGCGTTGTCGTGGATGATCCCGGCACTCCGGGAAGTTTGGTTCAGAGGTTGCGCGTCGCTGTTGTTAGCGCCGGTGGCCGCGTGTTTGACGGCCCAGCGTTCGCTCGCTTCGTCGGTCGAGCTTTCTCAGTGTCGTGCCCTGACCTCTGCGGAACCGCTGACCGCCCTAATCGCACACGAGGCCCTCCACACTACCATCACCGAAATCATCGTCGTGGACATCGATTTCGCCCCGATCACCGAAGGAGACGACGAGGAAATGCCGGACACGCCCCAGCTACAGGACCCCGTCTTCATAGAGTTGCAAGTGGGACTAGCGGAAACGGTGCATACCGTGCCGGAAGTGTTCCGAAATCCACGAACCCTCCGCACATTATTTTGTGGATGGGTGGACAATATGTTCGTACGACACTTAGGAGACCATGTCCACCACCTTCGGGAGCTAGACTTATCAGGGTGTACTAACATTCGCGAGCAGTTCGCATTGGAGCCGCTGGGGAACCTTCCCGCATTGGAACGAGTGACATTAAACAACCTGCACCCATCCGTGGCGGCGCAGGTCCTGGCAACAGTCACCACCCTAACGGAAGCTCAAGCAAGGGATAGCCAGGGAATTTCCGACGAGGATACCACGGCCATCGTGCGCGGCTGCTCGCTCCTCGCAATACAGGACGTAGAGGGATGTCTGAGTGTCACCAGTCAGACCTTCATCGAGACGACCGAGATAGTGTGGAGGCAGGGCAGGCTTGCGCCACTGAGTTTGTCGGACGGCGGGACGAGCGCGGATCGTCGAGCGCGCGTTCGTCCCAGCTTAGTACTGCGAAACATCTACGACCGGGTTTTCCAACCCATACTCCGAGACTTCTCATTTTCTTTGCATCGCCGAGGGCGGCGATAGTTTTAAGGGGTGAGGATTTGTTACCCCCCGGCGAAGAATTTGAGATTTATCCGCCTTGCGTCCCTTATCAAGCCCATTTGTGTTACAAGAGTATCTCATGTAAGGGGCGTGAGGTGGGTGTTTCACTTTTCCGCCAATTCCTTCTCCTCGACTTTGTGCATCCTTGTCAAGCCTTTCGAGGTTACGAGGATTTCTCATGCAGGATTGTACAAGGAAGAGTTTGAGTTTTATTCTTTTCTATTTTTGACTTCTTCTATCGCTTCCTCTTCTTTATTTGCTCTACCCTGGACTCGTGTGTTTGTCAAGCCCTTTCGGGGTTACGAGGATTTCTCATGCGAGGTACACGAGGAAAGGTCGTTTCTATTTCCTTCTTTACAGTAGTTTACGTGACCCTCCTTGAAACTATCCTCGCTCAACCATGGTAATAGACAGTTTATAATATCGCACAAAAACTCGGGTTTAGCTCGAGAGAGATAAAGCCGTATCATAACACCAGCGCTACGCGGTTAGCCAGTGCTTCGCATTTCGGGAATTTCCCCTGCTAACTGCGTAGAAATGGGAAAGCCGTTATAACTTCTTTGTTAGAACACTCTTTCTCTCTCCTTTGCACAAAGCGTCAGGCGGTCCAACAAGGATCATTATTACCTGATCGGAATGATAGTGTGAAAGAGTGGACGAATGAATATGTATTCAAACAACGAAAGTAAGGAACGAGAACCCTTATGAAAGCGAACGTCGCGAACGTTCGACCACCGTTCGAAAATTAAGGCTTAGAGCAATAAACACCATTGTATCGAAAATTCTGAGAACTGCCTGGCGACAACGGCAAATTTGAACAAAGGAACGTTCGCGAAGGAATGTTCGTTAGGTCGATATTGTTTATGTTCATTAGAAAGCGAATGCCGAATCCATCTCAACAAATATGAATATAGATTCAACAAATGAATAGCATGTTACGGCATTGCAACCACCGTAAGAGCATCGTCGGCTGGATTAACCACTATAATTAGCAATTTTCGTCACAAATCGAAACGAATAATTTTGATCTTTGTTAAAGTAAAACGGATGACGGCCTCATCCTTAAGATCTTGTATACTTCACCTTATATTTCATTTTACAAATTCAATCCAATTAATAGTTGCGATTTTATCAAAATTTAACAATTGTACATTCAAATAGAAATACTGCGTAGTTTCTAAAACCGTTGAATCGATCATGGCGACGAAATAGAAAAGAGAAGGAACATCAAGCAAAGGGGATGAAAGACCTTCGTCTAGTTCGCGCGTCTTAGCCAATCACCGAGCACGCAACACTGGCGAAAACGTACTACGATTTGTCAAACCGTTCCCTCCAAGGACGATGATCGCGCGACGGGACCTTCAACCGTTGATCTCGCGCAAAATTCTTCACTCTTGATCGATCAATCGTAAGTCCGTGATCGGGAGCCCGTGTGTCCGAGAGACAGAGTTGTTCGGAATTTTGTGATAGTTTTCCTCTGCAGCAAAGACCTCCGCGTAGCGAGGCAGAGTGCCGTGGGACTTGAAATAATCCGATTCTAAGCAAGGACTCATAGACGCGCACGTGAAACTTTCCTCCTACCTATTATTCTGTCCTTTCTTTCTGTTTTTAAATCGTTGTTCGCGAATTTCCGTATTAAATTCATTCTGCGTATTTATAAATTATTTGATTTCTTGTATCTCGTTGTGTCTGTCTCTCGTCGACGTCCTCGCCCGATAATTCGGTTTTGCCGCGACAAGTGCGTGATCAGAAATCTTACCGTTCTTTGGTGTTCCAGATCATCGAGCGAACATACAGGGAATTAACAGGCGAAATTTATATTTCTTGTATTGTATAGAACAGCGTATCGGTAAGTCGATTCCATTACATTTTTCGAACACGACGTTTTTCAACTGGCAAAATGGGCGATCTGGTCCAGCCCTTCCCGGGGTTACGAGAGTATCTCAGGTCAGATCGTTCCATCACACGAGGTATCGACTGATTGTATTTATTTTTGGCGTTACTATTCCGTTTACCAATTTCTTTGTCTGTTTCAAAAAGGGGCACCTTAGTCCAGCCCTTCGGGGTTACGAGAGTACCTCTGTAACCCCGTTTGATGGTGTAATCGTACATTTGCAGGAATATTGCCCATCGGGATATACGAGGGTTTATCCCCTGTTTGCCTAGCGTCAATCTGAAACTATCGCAATCCGTGATAATTTTAAATGGTATACCGTATAAGTACACGTGGAAGCGTTCGATCGCATAAACCGCCGCCTGACACTCCAATTCGAAGCTGTGATACCTCGACTCCGTGCGTGTAGTTGTACGGCTAAAATAAAAGACCGGTCGGAGCTTGCCATCCCCCTGCTTCTGCATTAAAATCGCACCGAAACCGCTAGCACTAGCGTCACAGTGCAACTGTGTCTCTAGGTTCGGAGAATACACTGCTAGAATAGGCTGACTTGCCAAGTGGCCTTTCAATTCGTTAAAAGAGTTATATTCTTCCGGGCCAAACTTAAATTCGGCTTTTTTAATTAGGTCATATAAAGGTTTCGCGATCGTTGAGAAGCCCTTTACGAATCGCCTGAAAAAACTTGCTAAACCAACGAATTGGTGCACATGGCGAGCAGTACGCGAAACTGGAAAATCGATTATGAACTCAACGTGTTCTCCGCTTGGTCGTATTCCTGTCTCATTTATTGTGTAACCCAAATAAGTAATTTCTGAGTACAGGAATAAAGCATTTATCCAGCCTAAATCGCATACAATGTCGCCGTGTCAACAAAAATACCTCTTTCAAACTTTCCAAATGCTCCTCAATGGTGTCAGTGGCCACCAAAAGGTCATCTAAATAGATCAAAATTTTATTGCTATCAATCAAAAGCCTATAAACATCATTGATGAACTTTTGGAGGCAACGTGGTGCATTCGTCAGTCCAAACGGCATTCTAACGAACTCGAATTGTCCGAGTGGCGTCACGAACGAGGTGAATCTAACGGAAGACTCAGCCATCTTGACATGGAAAAATCCGTTTTTCAAATCTAACTTGCTATAAAATTTCTAATTTCTCAACCTATCGAGGTGATCGTCAATGAGCGGAGTAGGAAAATTGTCCTTAACTGTAATTTTGTTGTTCTCGCGGAAGTCTACACAAAGCCGGATTTCACCGTTTTTCTTACGGACCAGCACAATTGGACTCGCGTACGGCGAATTACATGGTCTAATCACTCCGTCGCGTAACAAATCATCAAAGATCACAGCTTCTCCTTCTCTGCAAACGACAAACGCCTCGGGCGAAAACTAACAGGCTGTTGATGTTTCAAAACGATTGCCATCTCAAAATTATGTTTAACCAGTTCGATCGCCGACTCCTGAATTTCGTCGTACATTTCTTGTAGCTCCTCGGCACTTCGGTGTTCGATTTTCGGATCAATATTAAGCGCGTCCGAAGTCTTCCCGTCCCTCGGAACAATCAATAACAGCTAATCGCAAAATTCGTCCGTATGTTCCGTTCGCGTTACAAGGTCGCAGCTGACGACATTTAAAGTTTCCCTTAACGTAAATTTTAAAGTGGAATGCGAAGTAAAATCTCGTCCTAATAAAGCCGCCCACGCCATCGTTTCGTCGGGGACGACGAGAAAATTAATGTGGATCGATATATCTCGAATATAAACGCGTTTCGCAAATAAACCCAAGATAATCAATTTTGATCCGTTTATCCCGCAGATATTATAATCGTTCGAATCGATTGGAGATCGTGCGTCAATCGGAACATAACTATTTTTAATGAGACTCACGGAAGATCCAGTGTTACGTTGCGCGTGCGACGGCGCAACGTAAAAAGGAAAGAAAAAGAAGAAGATAGTTATTAAAGAATGAATTTCAATTTGATAGTTGAAATACAATTCCCTATTCTTTTTCCCCTATTCTGACGCGATGGTTGGTATCGCTGCCACCAGTCTTGAGCGGGTTAGCGCTCTCGACAATTAAAAGACGAAAGACAAAGTTAATAAGATGTTAGATAGAATTTAGTTCATTAGCCTTCCGTTGGGTTCGTTCAACGCTTTAGGTCCCGTATGGGTCCCTCCTTGAATCTGTATACGTTGGTAGGCGTGTTTTAACTGAAAAGTGTTAGGTGTGTTTGAAATAGATTTTGAAACTGTTTAAGTAAATGAAACTGGTTTAATTTTGAATGAAAAAGTCAAATGAATAACAAAATACAAGAAATGCCAAAATTGAGATCTGAATAAATTTGGAAAACTCGTTAATATTGAAAATACCAGTTCATGCAAGTTTTTAACAAAGGTAAAGATGCTTAGTATTAATTAACAAAACATGATAATATGCAAACGCTCTGATATCACAATTGAAACCCTATGAGTAATATACCGGTCGCGCGAGATGATTAATATTTCGCTTTCCTTCAATCAAAATTTGAATTAACGTGAAATTGGCGGATTTTCGCCCGTGAGGGTACACCCCAGCCGGAGATACTCTCGTAACCCTCGAAAGGGCTGGATTAAGGTGCCTCCTTTTTAACAAAATTGGAAAATGAAATCGCAATAATCGATAAAATAATTTTTAACAAAAAAAAAAATCCGACTTCAAAATGCACTAAAAAGTATAAAATAATTTCCATTTCATGTATATCTGTATTCCACAGCTATTAATACAATCTACTTAATCATTAAATAGGATACTAAATATATTTCAAAGTTTTCGGAGGCGGCGCAAAATTAAAAACTTTTCCTCTACTGGGAAGATCCTAGTTCAGGTGTCGGCAACCAGTGACAAATGACCCATTTGATAATTTCAAGTAAACAATATTGAATGGGAATCAATATACCCATTACGAATTAACTATACTGCAGTTCACGAGTGACCGCACTTAACTCGCACAGCTAGTGACCTACTGAGGTCTAGGGAAATTTTTAATAGTGCGTGTGATTCCCCTTTACAGCTTGCTTCTTACTTTGCGTTCACATCATTTTTTTCCGGAAAATAATAGAATTTTCATTGCATCGTGAAACTTTACAATATCATCACCGGTTTTCAATTATCGTACGTCATATATTTCTGCCCACCATTTATATGATCGCAAAGTATAATAAGAAGCAAGCTGGAGAGGGGAATAACACACGTCATTAAAAATCTCTCTAGACCTAGTGAGCGGCACGAGTTAAGTATGGTCTCTTGTAAACTGCAGTATAGTGCATGTCCATCAGGAGTGCTGACAATTTCTCATACAATCGTTACAATTACAAATGTTTTCAACCGGACCTATAATTTTTCTCTTACGACTTATTAATTACCAAGTTTGCCATTAATTATTTATACCACAATTAATACCACAACTTATTAATACTTATTAATACCACAATCAAATCGTTATTGGCAGCACCGTTTGTTCGGGTATTTTTAATTTTGCGCCGCCTCCGAAAACTTTGAAATATATTTAGTATCCTATTTAATGATTAAGTAGATTGTATTAATAGCTGTGGAATACAGATATAAATGAAATGGAAATTATTTTATACTTTTTAGTGCATTTTGAAGTCGGATTTTGTTTTTGTTAAAAATTATTTTATTTCACACTTTTTAGTGGAACGAGCAGTATTCGAAGTTTACTTGCAGGGACAAGTTTGAAAAATCGCGATCGGTATGTTCCTTGGAGGGTAACCCTAAAGAATAGGCTTTTTATTATAATAACAATAGTTATTAACAATAAGAAGTTACATAAATTTTGGGAAATCGGATCATCGCGGAATGATCTACGAAATGTGAAATCTTTCATCGCAATCGGTGCATTCCTTGAACCAGAACGTATTTTGCAATAATGAAAACCGTTCGAAATAAAAAAATGCG
Organism: Osmia bicornis bicornis; assembly: GCF_907164935.1. NCBI lineage: Eukaryota > Metazoa > Arthropoda > Insecta > Hymenoptera > Megachilidae > Osmia > Osmia bicornis. The sequence continues at coordinate 4,130,496 of NW_025791458.1, read as the reverse complement.
AAATGTTTTTATAACGGGACCAATCGGAAGACATCCTACAAGACGCAAAAGATTTCATTCCGATTGGTTCTTCCGTCTCGGAGTAATCAGCGAACGCACATTTAGAAAAAAAAATCGTTAGGAATAAAAAAATGCAAAATATTTTTTTTACGGGACCAATGGAGAATTGTACTGTACAAGATGCAAAAAGTTTCATTCCGATTGGTCCATGCGTATCAGAATAATCGGTGAACATACACCGCACGTACATGAAATAGTACGTTTTTCGCAATAAAAACCGTTCGGAATGAAAAAATATAGAATGTTTTTTGACGGAATCAATCGGTAGACATACTTTAGAAGATGCAAAAGGTTTCGTTCCAATTGGTTCATCCGTCTCGGAATAATCGGCGAACAAAGGCAGAAAAATTAACAATAGTTTTTCACGAATATCTCGAAAACTAAAGGTTTCCGTTAATTATGTATAATGAAAAAGTTGTCCAGAATCATGCTCCCGACAATATATTAAAGGATCATTGAAGTCATTCCATGTTGAGATTAGAAACTTCCCGTTTTTAACCGACTTCGAAAAGGAGGAGGTTACTCAATTCGATCAGTATGTTTTTTTTTTTTTTTTTTTTTTGGGTGTGTTCACCGATTACTCTCAGATGGATGTACCAATCGGAACGAAACCTTTTGCATCTTGTAGGGTATGTCTTCCGGTTGGTCCCATTGAAAAAAAAATTTTTCATTTTATGATTGTTATTGCAAAATACAGGCAGTTTTTTATGTCAAGATTGGACGATTTCAATGACCTTTTAATATGTTGTCGGGGACATGATTCTGAACAACTTTTTCATTATGCATAATTAACGGAAAGTTTTAGTTTCCGAGATATTCGTGAAAAACTATTGTTACTACTACATTGAATTCTACGTATGCTTACGTGTCTCTACTGGTGTATGAGTCAGCATGCAGTCGCCGATTCTCTACTGTTTCTATACACATATCGCGTCGATCGAAATCCAGTATGCATAGACATATAAGAATAATAACTATTGTTATTGCAAAATCCGATTCTATACCGCTACTCTAAGGAATACACCGATTGCGATGAAACTTTTCACATCTCGTACATCTTTCCACCATAATTTCATTTACAAAAATGTATGTAACTTCTTATTGTTAATAACTATCGTTATTCAAAAAAACATATTCTTTAGGGGTATTCTGCAAGGAATGTAGCGAGCGCGATTTTTCAAACTTGTCCCTGCAAGTAAACTTCGTCACTTTCTTTACTAATTGGTCGCTAATAATAAAACAAATAAAAAAAAGGCTTGGCTTGCTTCTTCACATATCAGGCGCTGGAAGCTGATTTGGACTGTTTCTTTGCAAAAGCAACTGTCGTAATCTTTGCATTTCTGCGAGTGCTCTCTCGTCATGAGGTTTCACGAGGACTTTGTTTGGTGCTAAATCAGATAAAACTAGACCATCTAAACTTTTTACACGACTAAGTGCAACGTAAATTTGGCCTTTTGCAAAATTCTTTTTGCCAAGATCAATTACAGCTTTGTTCAATGTAGTCCCTTGTAATTTGTGCACCGTTACTGCCCAACTCAGAATAAGTGGTAACATTCTGCGCTCGACGTCTCCAAATCCTTTTGTCGCTTGAAACGTTGCTGAAACTGGAGATATTGGAATGTTACCATCAATATCTTTGAATCTATTTCCAATGGATTCGTCGTCAAATTTTATAAGTACTGAATCCGGCAATTCTCCCTGTTCTAGTTGATCTCTTCGAAGTGCCGGCCATGTAAATTTCTTTACTATTCCCATTGCACCGTTTATCAAACCATCAGGAATTGATAGGTTTCGTCGCAGCATAATTCGAGATCCCTCAGTTAATGTTATTGTATGTAACAGTCCGCCACAATTATTTACATTTACAGGTATGACATTTTCTGGTGGCCTTTTTCCATATGTAGCTGCCTCACGGGACTCGTCTATTGAATCAATGACGTACATTCTACGTGATTTTGCTAATTCATCTGTCATTTTTGTGTTATATTCATCCACTAATTTTATCGTTGGGAATATTCTTACTGCTGCACCATCCTCGAACTCTCCGGTTAGGGGAACTCTTCTTCGTTCGCATAGTATTTGTAGTTGAGAAGTTGTCACTTCTCCAAACCGAAGGTTATTCAGTAAGTCGATAAACTCAACGTCATCTCTTTGTCGCATATTAATGGAGAGTTCGCAGAATGAAAATTGGTGCCATAAATTAATTTCTGCAGTACACCAATGTGGCTGTTCGAAACACCAGTGTCCTTTTACTGGGGGCAACTGCATGATATCGCCGAAGAGAAGTACATTTACGCCGCCAAATAGTTTATCATTGCTTTTCAATTCTTGCAATCTTAAATGAATTATTCGCAAATTCTCATAAGATACCATTGATATCTCGTCAATAATCAACCACCTTGTATGACGCCACTTTCGTCTCTCCTGTTCGAGTCTTTGTCCTGTCAGTCGCCGATACGTCATTGCAGTACCTTTTTCAATAGGCAAGGAGAACATGGAATGCAGAGTTTTCCCTAATATTTGACGGGCGGCGACGCCAGTCAAAGAAGCAACTTCAATGAAAGATGGTTTTATCATCGTATCAATTGTAGGATTATAGCAGCGTTTAACATGTTCAACAAGTAATTTTAAAATAAACGACTTACCGCTACCAGCTCCTCCGGTAATAAAAAGCAACATTTGTTCCCTATTTTCATTTTCATTTTCTTTAATATCTTTCTCAATTACTGCGGAAACTGATTTCAATAAGTCTTTCTGTTGAATATTAAGACATCGAATACTATTAAGGAACACGTCTTCTGGCATTGCAATTGTTTCTTGCTGTTGATCTTCATATAAATCAACTTGATCGTAATGTATTGTTTCGTCAGCATGAATTCTGACTGGATCTCTTAAATGTTCATTGGTTTCTTCTTCGTGTACAACATTTAAAGCAGCAGCCTGGGCGAGCGCCGCTTCAATAATTTGCTCTGCGTGAGTAAATTGCTCGACAGTTGCGTTACCCATCAGAGGTTTCAACTCGTGTTGCCGTCGAAGAGAACATTGTTCCGAAGATTCGTTTTCGGACATAAGTGTACTTTCATCACGAAATGGAATGTGACACACTATTAAGTTATAGAAATATCCTTCTCTGTCACTGTTCAGGGTATAATATCGGTGGCGAAGTACAGCTGGTTTATTTCTTATTCGCATTCGGGTATTGTCCTTTAATTTGATAAATTTCGACCTTGATATTTCTTCATCGTCATTTCGAAGTTCTGCGTCTCCATCCTCTTCTGTCCACATACCACTGGAAACTGTTTCATATCGGACAGCAAATTCCGCTAAGCTCAAATCCTCTAGATTGTCTGGTCTCTTTACGTAACGATCGAATATGTTATTGAAAAATGATGTTTCATATTCTTCGAATCGCAAAATTCTATATCTCTGCTCAGGCCGACAGCTATTATAAATACAGCTTTTCGCGAGCTCATTTTCAGAGGCAAATGACATAACCGATAAGCACATTCGGGAGCACTAACCACACGTTGAGACAGAATTGCCATAGATACCGAAAATAGTTGATCCCGGACGGTTCCGCTCCGGCGTTTCGCTCGTAAAATGGCTTCTTTAATAGTATTTCCTGCGTCCTGCGGCTCGCATTTACTTGCGTATTTAGCAATATAATATGCGACAGCTGTAACATTTCCGCATGGTTGAATATCCATGTTTGCTTCCCAAAGCTTTAAAAGCGTTGGGTTGTAATTATTCACCATAATTTCATTTTCTGTTCTCTTAAGTACGCAGAAACGTCCATTATTCGCAAGTGTGTCATCTGGACCTAAGCACATCGTTCTTTCACTTATCGGTCTCGGGAATCCGAAACGACAACAACGATTATTACGATCTTTGTAACATGTAGCAGAATGTTTATGAATTTGGACCTTTTGAACTATGTCCCTCATATTTTCATTTTCTGCTTCCAATGAACAAGATACAACTTTCTCAATAACGTTGCGGCCTTCGTTGGTAAGGAAATCAGGTACGTTTGCACACCAAATAAGCATGTGCAAATGTGGACTTCCCCTGTTCTGAAATTCTATTCGATGCCAAAAATCGATAACAACGCCACCTAAGCAATCGGAGTTTCTTAAATACTGCATTAACGCGTTTACACGTAACGTAAATTGTCTTGCAATAACTACAGGGTATCTCTGAACCAACTTTAGTCGATCTGCAAAAGTTAGGTTTTCAAATTCGGTAATGGGGCGACCATCGGATAGTAGTAATGCTTTCAACATATCTGGCGAATTTAGATCATTGCAAGAGAACGTAGCAAACCATGTGGGCGGTCCAAGACTTCGGACCATGGCGATTAATTCCGAACAGCATCGTTTCCAGTATGATGCCGATCCTCTTATATTTCTCATCGTGAGGTGCATATTATCTACTAATCCTTGTGGAGTATGTTCCCCTTGGCGCATTCTACATGATACTGAAACGCTAGCTTTTGCGCGGTAGTATTCAACAACAGATAATGCGAAGAACAAATAATCTGTTCGTTGGAATCGTTTGTCATTGCTCAGAATACGCGCTTGGAAGTAATCCAGTGGTGTAATTGAGATGTCTCGATGCTCTCCGAATCCATTTTTACCATCCGGAAACAGGAAGAACCAACACAGTTCTTCCATCCTTCTCTCCCTTTCTAGGTTTAAAGGAGGCACTGTTTTTCTATGTATATTCGCAAGGTTTATCGGGTCATTTTCTGCGTTATTATTATTATTACTAACAGAGACGATACTATCGATGTTGGGAACATCTTCGTCAGTCGAACGTAACATGCTTGTAGCGAAAATAATGTCTGTTGCGCCGGATTCTCTACGAGCGGTCGCAACAGATGGTTGTTGTATCCTTTCTATTTCAGGAGATCTATTCCATTCGGGTGCTATTGTTACAGGTGTTAGTGAATAGATATTTAGCACATTGCTATTGCCTCCTTTAGCATATAAATTACGACGCAAGATGATGTGTAAATCATCAATATTAGTACATTTCATACAACATGAGACGCCCCGTGACGATGCTTTATATCCTTTTGGACCTCTTGCATGGGAATCATACAACCAATAGTAGGTACTCTCCGACTGGTTACCGCGTGACACAGCTACTGATGTAAAATTGGCAGTCAGAATTCCGTACGTATACTGTTGGAAAAACGTAATCAAAGCGTTCTTTAAATTTGGAAATCCTTCATCGCCGTTATCGATATTAATATGACCATTTACAGCCATTTCATAGCCAATGTTAATATTCACTCTGTTGTTATTAAATGATATGTGTGGCAATAATTCGGTAACGGCTAAATAGTCGACATTCACTTCTCTGGGGTCAGGATTACTTCGCGCTTCAATGCAATCACGGTAATATTTATCTCCTACTAAAAGTACATAATCGACATCACTAGTACACCACGTACTAGGGTCGAGCAAATGAAACGCAACACAAGCAACTGCAGCTATGCCAGTACATTGCTTACCGCGAGATTCAATACTGAAGCGATCGCTACCTTGATGGCACGAGCCTCGTAAGATAGCTACATTCTGTCCAACATTCACAAATCGACTGTTTGATTCAGTATTTCTTTCTGTAACTTCCATTTCGTTTCTTACAATACAAGGCTCTTCAACGACATCAGCTATTTCCAAAATGTTATTGGGAATATTAGAAAAACATGGTCGCACATCTTTGTATAAAGCATTATTTTGTAATAGCCATTGTAAAGCTACTCGAAGTTTGCCAACGTCTATTTCAAATTGTCTTTGTCGCTCAAAATTTTCGAGGCTTTCCACTACAATCATTATACCGGTTTCGTTTAATCGAAGTGGAAGTTGCTCAGCTACTTCCAACACATCGCGAGCAAATAGGACTACCTGACCTTTGCACCAATCCTGACTGAAGCGATTTTGAATTTTCATGATTTTAAGAAACGGTACTATTCTGCACAACATTTGTTTCTCGATTTCCGATAAATCTGCTATCTCATGAGGTACAGACATTAGTTCCATTTTATTCCAGAATGCCTGAGATGGCACTTTGCATTTTTTAAGATGATGTAGGCAACGAGAACATGTTGTTATCTTCTCCGATTGTATTAGATTTGCAGGAATTACACCAGACAAAGGCCGCGTGTGCAAAGCGTAACGTTGCTGCGGATATAAAGTCTTGTAACACACTGCACATGGTACATCAGCAAAAATATTAATAGTCGATTTAAAGTTCTCTACCTGAAGGAGAAGTTCTTTTCTGCGATTTTTCGCTAGTTCACGCATATTCCTTAAACGCGTATTTCGTGATTCGGTACGTTCACTTTGTAGTACTTCTCGCGTACGATTTCTCATAACCATCAGACGTTGCGAACGTTCCTCAGTAGATTCGTTCGCTAAACGTCTGCGGATTAATCGGAAACGGCGTGATCGTTCCTCGGCAGATTCGTTCGCTAAACGTCTGCGGATTAATCGCAAACGCCGGGATCGTGCCCCTGCAGATTCGTTCGCTAAACGTCTGCGGATTAATCGGAAACGGCGTGATCGTTTCTCCGCAGATTCGTTCGCTAAACGTTTGCGGATTAATCCGATACGACGTGATCGTGCCTCGGCAGATTCGTTCGCTAAACGTCTGCGGATTAATCGCAATCGCCATGATCGTGCCCCTGCAGATTCGTTCGCTAAACGTATGCGGATTAATCGAAAACGGCGTGATCGTTTCTCCGCAGATTCGTTCGCTAAACGTCTGCGGATTAATCCGATACGACGTGATCGTGCCTCGGCAGATTCGTTCGCTAAACGTCTGCGGATTAATCGCAATCGCCGTGATCGTGCCCCTGCAGATTCGTTCGCTAAACGTCTGCAGATTAATCGGAAACGGCGTGATCGTTTCTCCGCAGATTCGTTCGCTAAACGTCTGCGGATTAATCCGATACGACGTGACCGTTGCTCGGCAGATTCGTTCTGTACACGTTGAGAAATTAGGCTTAGCCGCCGTTTTTTTTCAGCGACCGTTTCGCGCGATAATTTTGAATGAGCACATTTCCGCTTTGCAGACAATCGCGCACGGCGTTCATCAATACTTTCTTGACGCCGTGCCTCTGCGGTTCTTTTACGTTTTTTACAAAGACGTAATTGTTTGGCATCATCCGATTCATTTGCACGACTTTGTCTCATACGGCATGCACTTTTTGTACGTCTACCCATACTTTCATATACCAGACGTACCTGGTTTCAGTGAAGATGAAGGATTCAAAAAAAGGATTTGCCGCGCTTTTTTTATTTTCACAATCAGTCGCTTAAAGCAGACTTGTTTTAACAATCAGTCGCTTCAAGCAGACTTCTTTTAGAAATAAGTCGCTTCAAGCTGACTTCTTTTACCAATCAGTCGCTTAAAGCAGACTTGTTTAAACAATCAGTCGCTTCAAGCAGACTTGTTTAAACAATCAGTCGCTTCAAGCAGACTTCTTTTAGAAATAAGTCGCTTCAAGCTGACTTCTTTTACCAATCAGTCGCTTAAAGCAGACTTGTTTTATAAATAAGTCGCTTCAAGCTGACTTCTTTTATCAATCAGTCGCTTATAGCAGACTTCTTTTAACAATCAGTCGCTTAAAGCAGACTTCTTTTATGCTCGCTTATAGCTGACTTCTTTTAACAATTTGTCGCTTCAAGCACACTTCTTTTACAAATAAGTCGCTTAAAGCAGACTTGGTCCCTTTGTTTTCAAATACAATTACTTACTGGAAGCAAAATTGGACCCTCTTCTTTATTTATCAATTATTACAAAAACATTCAAAAAAAAAAATAATAATAATAATTGTTACAATTTACCTCACAACACAATATATTGAAAAAAAATTCAATGGAAAGCAGCGTTGCAAGGTGTTAATTGAAACTGACTGCTGTTCGCCGTTCGTAACTTGGCCGTCGCCAAAAATTTGGGTAGGATTGGTCGTGCCCCGCCTTTGCTCACACGACTTGCAGCCGTAATATATTATTGGTCGAAACACCTACATCTACTGACTTGGCTCGTGTAAACAATTAAGAAAACGACGGTATGTGCAACGGATCCCTCATTTCCCCTACGCTGGCCGATAAAATTGCGTGACATTCCCCTACTGACAATTTCCTGGAACCCAGCAGAGCTTCGAATCCGTCATAAAAAAGGAAAGAGAATACGTATTACGAGAGAAAACGAGATAGAGGCATTCGAAAGGGATGCCGCGAGTAAAACAAATCACGATCCAGTAAGAAACATTACATTTATAATAATTTTTGCCTTATCTTCTAAACAATAGTATCAATGGATTGTTCAGCTTATTCCGATTAAAATGAGTACCAACACGAAACAAATCGGTTTTATTTGACTTTCATTGGCTAGTAATGATTGACCTCATCAATTTAAACTGATTAATAAAAAAACTGGTCCAATTTACTTCTGGTTTGGTCTTATTTTCATCAGAAAAATATCACAAATCTGTTGATAACACTTTGAAACCAAAACAATTATTAATAACAAATTTTCGTCCTTGCATTAGTATTGTTCGACAGACATACAGTCGATTGTTTTCGCTCCGTCCTCTTTTTCAATCGCTGTCCTTCTTTACGTTCGACGCAGTCGGCAAACTTCTAATAATGTAGGAACTAGATGATATTTGTGCATCTATACGACGCGCAGCGAAAATTGTTTGTGTATGCGATCATGGAATGTGCCCCACCAACTGTCTTCCTTTAGAAGACACAGATTTTGTTCATTTTCTATCCGAACGAGCTGCTGTTCAGACGTAAGTACCAAATAACAAGCAATATTTCATTTCTTTATATAATATATATTATACATATAACATATATTAATTTCATCGTCAATGGTTCGTGGTTTAGTTGGGTGTACTTCGAAAAAGCACTCACCCCCCCTTTTTTGGATTAAAAAAGAAAAGTATTCTTACGTTTGTTCATACACTGATTACGAATATCATAACGACAAATTGGCGACTATTGGGCCATCGTAAGGCGGCCGGCACCGATTACGCGAAAAAATAAGAAATTATTTCAACAACATTGTTACTTCCAAATTCTTGTGGCGGCGACGCGACAAGATAAACGTACATCCGTTTATTCAATTACTTCAGGATATTCGGATTTTTCTATTTTGCGGAATGCAAATAAAGTTGTCGCCAAATTTCACTATTACATTCATTCAATATCATATATTCAAAACTTACATGTAACCGTTAACAGCTCGTAGACACAGTTCGATAGCATTGTCTACAATATTCGTAATCAGCCTATAAAAGACGTACGATTACTCAATTTTAAAGAAAAGGGGGTGATTACTTTTCCGAACTTCATCCACAAATGCGAACGGATTATTTTCTTTTTATTTATGAAACTTCTTTTTTTTCTCACAGAAATATGAAGGACATCGTTGAAACAAATGAATGTAAGTTTAATTCAAACTTCAATGAAAAAGTTATATACTGCATGATTCGAAAACATGCATGTTACATTCCTCCTTTTTCTTTCAGAAAACGAAATTATGAACGCGTTGCTGCAGATGCAGCAACAGCTGCAACACTTGGCGAATACGCAGCAGGAACGGGACAGGGAGGTTGCGTTGCTGCAGCAACAGCTGCAGCAACAGCAAATGCTTCAGCGGCAAACACCGCCGCAGCAGCAAGAACCGCCGCTGCAACAGACGCCGCTGCAACAGACGCCGCTGCAACAGACGCCGCTGCAACAGACGCCGCTGCAACAGACGTCGCAGCAGCCGACCAAGCTACAAGAAGAAGGAAGTGAGGCGGATGTCAAGCCGCAGCGAAGTGAGTTTCACAGATATAATAGAAAAAATAATTAACACATTTCCGTCTGAAGTAATAAACAAAATTAATTGTTAAATGGGTGAACGATATTAATATTTAACATTTGACGTTACAGAAAGAGGAACAGCTGCAGGGAAGAAGCGTCGTGCCTACCGCGGAAGATGGCCGCGGGGCGGGAGGGGTGGCGGTAGAGGTGGCGGTATGGGCGGCGGTAGGGGTGGCGGTATGGGCGGCGGTAGGGGCGCCCCCAACAAATATTATTTTACTCTCTTTTAAGTTTTTTAGACTAGTTTCATTTATAATATTATTTTTCATTTTCATTTTTTATGTTTCTTTTCATTTATCATACTATTTTTTTGATTTTTCATTTTTTTTTCATTTCTGTTAGTATTTTTAATTTTAATTTCTTCATTTCTGTTAGTATTTTTAATTTTAAGTTTTTATTTTTCTATTTCTCTTTATGTTCACATATTTTAAATACAAACAATACAACAAATATTATTCAGATTGTTTTCCTTTATTTTTTCCTTACGACATCCTACAAATACTAAACGTACCACTCAAAACTGTGAAATAAAATATTTTTCAACAAAAAAAAAACCGACTTCGAAATGCACTAAAAAGTGTAAAATAATTTCTATTTCATTTATACCAGTATTCCACAGCTATTAATAAAATCTACTTAATCATTAAATACGATACTAAATACATTTCACCCTTTTCGGAGGCGGCGCAAAATAAAAAACTTTTCTTCTATTAGGAAGATCATACTTTATGCGTCGGCAACCTGTGACACATGACCCGTTTGATAATTGAAAGTAAACAATATTGAAGGGGAATCAACATACCCATTGCAGATTAACTATACTGCATTTGAGTGTAGACCATACTGAACTCGCGCAGGTTACTAGGTGTAGGGACATTTGTAATAACTTGTGTGTTTCTCCTGTATGTACACTGCGTTGCATTCAACTTCTCGCAGTGAAGTTGCCTACCAATCGGCTCACCAACGCTGCGTGAATGCGTTAGTGAATTTGTAGCCAACTTCACTGCCACAAGTTCAATGCAACTCATCGTACACCTTGCTTGTTACTTTACGATCATATAATTGTTTCTTTGAAAAAAAATAATAGTAATTTCATTGTATCGTGTATCTGTACCATCTCATCATCGGTTATCACCTATCGTACGTCATATATTTCTGTTCGGCATTTATATGATCGCAAAGTAAGAAGCAAGCTGTAGAGGGTAATCACACACGTTATTAAAAATCTCCCTAGACCCAGTGAGCGAGTTAAGTGTGGTCTGTCGTGAATTGCAGTAGACATGTACATCAGAAGTGATAGCAACTTCTGATACAATCGTTACAATTACAAATGTTTTCTGCCGTGTGTATAACGTTTCAATTTGTATTTCTTACGACTGATGAACTACCAACTTTGCCATACCGCTGTGAAATCGTTATTAGCAGGTTCGTATATTTTGTTTTTTTTTTTAATTTTGCGCCGCCTCCGAAAAGGGTGAAATGTATTTAGTATCGTATTTAATGATTAAGTAGATTTTATTAATAGCTGTGGAATACTGGTATAAATGAAATAGAAATTATTTTACACTTTTTAGTGCATTTCGAAGTCGGTTTTTTTTTTGTTGAAAAATATTTTATTTTGCAATAAAAACCGTATGGAATAAAAAAATTCGAAATGTTTTTATAACGGGACCGATCGGAGGACATACTCTACCAGATGCAGAAGGTTTCGTTCCGATTGGTCCATCCGTCTCGGCGTAATCGGTGAACAAAGCCAGAAAAAAAAAATCGGGTGTGGCCCCCGATGGCGGCGGAGTTTGACACGTAGGGGGAGGGCCAAAGCTAGACCCTCCCCCGAGCAAGGCGGCGTCAACGCGCCATGGGCGTTTGGGTCCCGGTGTTGTTCGTCAGAGGTCCCGGGGCCCTTCCCAACGCCCAGCGTAAGCCACCGTGGGGGTTTTAGCCGGTAAAAATCCGGCACTACCCTCGGCTCCTCCCCAGGAGGGCTGGGGGCGTCTTTCGAAGATTTCCCCCACGTTAAAAAAAAAAAAATGGGGCTGTCCTGCCCGTCATCAAGAAATGGCGGGACCGCGGCTTTGGTCGGATCACCTTCCGGTCCACACAGGTGCTCACCGGGCATGGTTGCTTTGGTGAGGGCTATGTGCCACCACAGCGGGGCGGGGCGGGACTCCGCGCAACACACACTGGAGCACTGTCTAGCGTTTGCGCGGGCCCGTCGCACCCTGCAGTGCGAGTTGGGGGTGGATCTCTCGCCGGCGAGCGTGGTAAGAAATATGCTCGCCGGCGAGGATCAGTGGAGGGCGATGACATCCTCCTGTGAGGAGGTCATCGCCTTGAAGGAGGAGGCGGAGTGGGGTCGGCAGAGAGCCGACCGCGACCCCGCCCACAGGAGACGGCGCCGGTGAGCTGAGGCAGACGGGGCGGTGGGCCTTGATGATCCTGCCCACCGCCCCTAACAAGACGAGGGGGGGCTTCGGCTTCCCCCCCAAAGTAGATGTAGTGGGGGGAGGCTTCGGCCTCCCCCAGGGTGATAGATGGCGGGGAGCTTTGGCTCCTCCTCAAGGCAGATGTAATGGGGGCAGGCTCCGGCCTCCCCCAGGGGGATTGGATGGGGGAGGGGCTTGCCCTCCTATTTGGAGTCGCTGGGCCGCAGGTGGCCGGGGCTGGGGTGGCCCCTGACGTCGGCGGAGCAGGCATTTAGGGGGAGGGTCAAAGGTTAGATCCTCCCCCGAGATGGGGCGCTATGCGCCAAGGGCGGGGGGGTCCCGGTGTTGTTCGTTATAGGTCCCGGGGCCCTTACCACAGCCCTGTGCAGGTCACAGTGGGGGTTTGTAGCCGGTAAAAATCCGGCACTCCCCCCGGCCCCTCCCCAGGGGGGGGGGGGTCTCGACGACTCGGTCACCCCGATGGAGGTGGCGGCCGCGTTGGCCGCTGCAGGGGGTTGCTCCGCTGAAGACATCAAAATGGGGGAGATTCGCACCTCCCTCCGAAGGATGGGCGAGATGCCCTCTAGCGGTACTCGTGAAGTTATCCGTCTCTGGGAGGGTTCTGGTCGGGTGGTCCTCGGCCAGAATACAGGCGCTGCCACCGCGGCCATTGAAGTGCTATCGCTGTCTGGAAAGAGGGCATGTTAGGCAGCGATGCACTTGCGAAGCTGACAGGTCCGACCGCTGCTATGCGTGCGGATAGTCGGACCACGTGGCCAGCAAGTGTAGCGCCACCCCGCGGTGCCCCCTCTGTGCGGACCTGGGGCGGCCCGCGGGGCATCGATTGGTGGCCAAAGGTTGTGCCCCCTCCTCCTCCCAGAGGAAGAAGAAGAGTGCCATTGAAGGGGCAGGGACAGCCCCCTCCCAGGCACGAAAGACCAAGCATACGGAGTCGAAGAAGGGGGGCAAGAAAAATCCCCCTGCCAAGTCGGTGAGCAAAAATGCCGCCGAGGCGGCTCGTAAGGCCTAGGTATGGGGCCCAAGGGCCCTATACTTCAGGCCAACTTGAACCACTCGGCCAGGGCTCAGGACATGTTGTTCCAAACCCTGGCCGAGTGGAAAGCTGGGTTGGCGGTGGCCTCGGAGCCGTACCGAGTCCTCGACAGACCAGATTGGTTCGGGGACGAGAACGGCTCGGTGGCGATTATTGGTACCGCAGTGCCCCCACACCCCGCCCCACTGGAACGGGGCCGGGGGTTCGTCGGCGTGCTGTGGGGTGAAATAGCGGTGTTGGGGCTCTATGCCCCGCCCAGATGGCCTCTCGCGGAATATGAACAGTACCTGGACCGGGTGGGGGACTGTCTCCCGTTGTTCCCCCCGGCCAGTGCTAGTCTTCGGGGACTTTAATGCCCATGCGTCACTTTGGGGCTTCCCGAGGACAGACGCGAGAGGCAGGGCGGTCGTAAATTGGGCGGCGGGGCTAGGTCTCCACCTGCTTAATGTGTGGTCCGTTAGCACCTGCGTGCGTGCCCAGGTGGAGTCTATAGTCGATCTGTCTTTTGCGACTCCCCTGGCCGCGCGTATGGTGCAGAGATGGAGGGTGGTGGAAGGAAGAGGCGGTCACACTTAGTGACCATCTATACATCCGCCTCGACCTCGCCACCACCGCCCGCCGCCCCTGTGGACCACCACCGCTACGGTGGGTGCTGAAGAGGATGGACAAGGACGTGCTGATGGCTGCAGCCCTCGCTTTGGCCTGGCTGGCAACACCTGCCGGGCCGGTCGCGGACATTGGGGAGGAGGTAGAATGGTTCCCGGGAGCCATGAAGGCGGTGTGCGACGCCGCCATGCCCCGGGCCAAGAACCTCCCCAGGCGGGCCGCCTACTGGTGGACGGGCGAAATTGGTGATCTGAGACGAGACTGTCTCGCAGCCCGTCGCCAGTGGCAAAGGGCCCGCAGAAGAAGGACATTCCACGACCCAGCGAAGGAGGAGAATCTGTACGGGCAGTACCGAGTTTCGGAAACTGCCCTGCAGACGGCCATCAAGGAGTCTAAATCCCGGGCATGAGACGAGCTCCTAGGCTCTCTCCAGAAGGACCCATGCAAAATGGTGATGGGCAAGCTTAGGCCCTGGGCGCCCCCGGTCACGGAGAGCCTCGACCCCCGGTTTTTGAGGCGGGTAGTCGACACTTCGTTCCCACGAGAGAGGGAACACGCCCGCCCCCCGCCGGACCACGAGGAGGTAGTTTGATCCGACGAACTGAGGGTCACGGAGGAGGAGCTGGCCGGGGCGATTAAACGGATGGGGGCCCAAAACACTGCTCCGGGCCCCGACGGCGTCCCCGGCCGTGCCTGGGTGAAGGCTCTACGCGTCCTCGGTCCGAGGTTGAGACGCCTCTTCAGCGCCTGCATTAAGGAAGGAGTCTTCCCACGACAGTGGAAGACGGGGCGGCTAGTCCTCATCCGGAAGGATGAGCGACCCGCCGACAGTCCCTCGGCCTACTGGCCCATCGTGCTGTTGGACGAGGTGGGGAAGTTGTTCGAGCGGATTCTGGTATCCCGTCTCGTCCAGCACCTGTCCCAGGAGGGTCCCGACTTGGCCGAGTCGCAATATGGCTTCAGGCGGGGGCGCAGGACTACCGACGCAATCCAGTCGATGCGCTCCCGTTGCGACTCGACCACGTCCCGGGGCAGGGTGGCGTTAGGCGTTAGTCTAGACATCGTCAACGCCTTCAACACCCTGCCTCACGGGACGATAAGGGGGGCGCGGATACGCCATAAGGAGGATCGTCGGCGACTACCTCCGGGACAGGAAGATAGTGTACAGGGGCCGGGATGGCCAGATGCACGAGAGGGACGTGG
This sequence comes from Osmia bicornis bicornis, assembly GCF_907164935.1. Lineage (NCBI taxonomy): Eukaryota > Metazoa > Arthropoda > Insecta > Hymenoptera > Megachilidae > Osmia > Osmia bicornis. The sequence continues at coordinate 4,115,260 of NW_025791458.1, read as the reverse complement.
ACTGTGGCGTACGCCAGGGTTCTGCGAAAGGTCTCACACTTTGGGACCTGGGGTACGACCCGGTCTTGTTGATCGACCTCCCGACCGGTATGAGCCTCACGTGCTTCGCAGATGATATGCACGTGTTGGCCATCGGTCGGGGGTGGAAAAGGACTAGCCGCCTCGCCGAGATTGGCGTCGCTGCCGTTGCCGCGGGGATCCGGCGGCTGGGGCTTCAGCTAGCTCCCCACAAAACCGAGGCGAACTGGTTTTACTCGCCTCGGCGTGGGGTTGCGCCACAGCCCCAGTCGTTGGTCCATGTGAGTGGAGTCAACGTCCAGGTGGGGAAGGGCCACAGGTACTTGGGCCTCCACCTGGACAGCCACTAGCGCTTCGAGGAGCACTTCGGTCGTCTAGCCCCCCGACTAGACAGGGCAAGCAATGTGCTTGCCCGTCGACTGCCCAATATCGGGGGGCCCAACGAGAAGGTTCGCCGTCTCTACGTGGGGATCGTGCGGAGCATGGCCTTTTATGGTGCACCCATATGGGCGAACGCCCTGATGGATTCCGGACGCAGCCAGCAACTGCTGCTCCGGGCTGAGAGGAGGATAGCCATCAGGGTGATCAGAGGTTACCACACGGTCCGCTACGAGGCGGCGATGACCCTGGCGGGGGTTGTACCCTTCAAGTTCCAGGCGGAGGGTGACGCCAAAGTCTTCTGACGTCTTCGTGCCCTTTGTCTGGACGGTACCCCGCCAGAAGAAATGACCGAAGCTGTTGCTAGGATTAGGCACCAGGCCCGAGAGAGAGCCCTGGGTCGGTGGCGACGAGAGCTCGTCGAGAGCGGCGCCACCGCCCAGCGCGGAGCCGAGGAGGTCCTTCCAGTGCTCAAGAAATGGAGGGACCGCGGCTACGGAAGGCTCACGTTTTGGACAACACAGGTGCTCACCGGACACGGTGGTTCCGGTGAATTCCTGAACCTGGATCCGGGCGGAGGGGACGGCAGCGTGCGATCACAGCGGGGCGGAGCGGGACACCGCGCAACATACCCTGGAGCACTGTCCAGCGTTTGCGCGTGCCCGTCACGCCCTGCGGTGTGAAGTTGGGGGTGATCTCTCGCCGGCGGCACTTGTCAAAGAGATGCTCGCCGGCGAGAATCAGTGGAGGGCGGTGACCGATTACTGCGAGACGGTCGTCGCCCAGAAGGAAGAAGCGGAGCGGGGTCGGGAGAGAACCGACCCCACCCGCAGAAGAAGGAGGGGGCGTCGTCGGGGGAGACCCCCTGACGGCGTCACCTGAGGGAGATGGTGCGGTAGGCCGTGAAGATGTTACATACCAGGCCCACCGCCCCCAACGGGGAGAAGAGGATGGGGGGAGCGCCCGCTCCCCCTGAAGAGGAGTTCCATGGGGGGGACCCCTGTCACCCCCCGGAAGAGGAGGACCGGGGAAGGGCGTGCGCCCCTCCCCCAACACCGATCGCGCGGCTCCACGAAACATATGCGGGGCCGCAGGGCCGTCGGGGGCCGGGACTGGGGCCTCGGTCCCTATTGCACGCGGCCCGAGGAGTGCCCTCATCGGGGGTGGCCCCCGATGGCGGCGGAGTTTGGCACGTAGGGGGAGGGCCAAAGCTAGACCCACCCCCGAGCAAGGCAGCGTCAACGCGCCATGAGTGTTTAGGCCCCGGTGTTGTTCGTCAGAGGTCCCGGGGCCCTCCCCAACGTCCAGCGTAGGCAACCGTGGAGGTTTTAGCCGGTAAAAATCCGGCACTACCCTCGTCTCCTCCCCAAGGGGGGCTGGGGGCGTCTTCCGAAGATTTCCCCCACGTAAAAAAAAAAAAAAAAAAAATGGGCGGGACCACGGACCTGGCCAAATGTACTGGCTGGGCGGGGAGGTGATACCCTGACGTGGCGCGTCCCCAGGTGGCGGATAGGGGAATGCTGGCCATGCACTTCTCGGAGTGCATGGAGGGTAGGAGTGAAATAAAATACTTCCCGCGGACCAAACACCAAGGGAAGGAAAACACATCAAAACCTCCCCTGTGACTGGGGGATAGAATACTGACACGGTAACCCCTGCCTGTCCTACAAGGCGACTGAAAGGCGGGCGTTTGCTGCTGTCGAAGTAGCCTCGCAGATGACCCGGGGCGATGCCGGTGGGATCTACGGATCCTGGCAGGGCCTCCCTTGCTGGTAAGGCCTGGGTCGGAGAGGCGAAAAGGTGGCTGCAGCGTCGTTGAGTTCTCCAGGGGCCAGGCTGCGTGGCGGTCTGGTGCGGGTAGCGAACCTGGAGTGCCCAAGCAATTATAAGTGGTCACCTCTCACTGGAACGGGGGGCTTGCCTTCATTGGCCGGCCCGCGAGGATGACAACTTCTATAAAAAATCCCTAGCCCCAAGCTGCGGTACGCGGTGATGAGGGCGCCCCTGGAATCAGCGCCACGGGTGGCTGACGACCCCCCGTGTGTAATAGCCTTACCCGGGCAAGGCGGCTCTGCCCGGGTGGACCCACGGACCGGCCCACTCGTGGGAACATTATTGATGATTTAAAACTAAAAACCCCAACACCAACAAACACTGGACGGGACTTACCGACGACGACTGCGGCTGTTCAACAGGACGCGAGACGGGAAACGGGCGCGGAGGATATGGCGCAGCCCAGCACTGGCAGGGTAACTGATGCGCGCCGCCTATCCGTCGAATTAACTAGGGCGGATGTGGAGTAGCCTCCCCTGAGGCCGGTACGAGGAAGGGCCGGGGTTTCCCCATCGGCCTCCGATGCCCCCGCATCCAGAGAGGATGAGGTGGACTTGTACTCGGACGAGTCACTATACTCGGCAGTATCTCTGGAGGCACGGCGCACGAGGAATAGGGGTCGTCCTCCGACCACGGGCCTACTGGCCCGTACTCGTGCGGCTCGCGGCTGCTAAGCAGAGTCCTGGATGTCCAGCGCCGGGAACTTGACCTGCTGTAGGAGAGGAGGGTGCTCGATCCTAACGAGGACCCTATAGAACCGAGTCGGGGTAGCTGGTCTCTCCCGGACCCCGAAGACCTGGCGGGGGAGGTCAAGAATGTCCCCACGTGCGACCTTATTGCGCAGTCCTTGGAGTTTTGTCGCGACATCGACAAGGTCACGGGCGTCTCCAAGGGGCTGAAAGGGACATTTGTTCGCAAGCTGAGGATGGCCGCCTGCTACCTTAAGGCCATCCACACGGAAGCGGGAATCAGGGCTGCCCCTGCCAGGGCCGATAAAGAATTGAAGCAGCTTCGCGAACAGCTGAAGCTGCGGGAGGAACAATTGGCGGCCCAGGAGGCCCAAATCAACATCCTGTAAAAGAGCCTGGCAGATATTACGTTCAGGGTCGCTGCCATAGAGGTGTCGGCGCCTGAAGGCCTCGAAATGGTCGGTGAGGACCGGCTCGCCATTGTCTGGCGAAGAGGCGGGCAGGAAAAGGAGGAAGGACGAAGTCGAAGTTTTCGACTTACCGTCTTGCCCGCCTGAATGTCCCGTGGAGCAGGTCCCGATCCCAGCTGCTGCACCTGGAAAAGAGGAGGGGAAGATTAGTTGCCCCGAGCCCGATTTGTTCGTTAGAGGTCCCGGGGCCCTCACCACAGCCCTGTGGAGGTCACCGTGGGGGTTTTAGCCGGTAAAAATCCGGCACTCTCCCCGGCCCCTCCCCAGGAGGGCTGGGGGCGTCTTTGGAAGATTTCCCCTACGAAAAAAAAGAGGGTTAGGTTAGGTGTGATTGTTTCAATGAATGTGTCAATACTACAGTTGTCTGGCTATGCTTTATTATAAGGTGCACCTTTTGTCACTCCCATGGCTATTATGCATGTTTTGCGACCTGTCCCTCTGTAGGGATCACACAATTTATTCAATTTAGTCTGCGTTAACTTACATTCAGTTATATTTATATTATTGCATTATAACATTATTGGCACTATTGCAACTTTCCTTATAGATATAATATTTTGTTTATTATTGGTAATTACCAAATTACTAAGATTGAATGAATAAAGTTGGCTAAATACATTTATTTCTTATTATTAATTGATGATACGCTATTTCAATGGGATGAATGATTTTGTTAGTTACATTTGGACGTTTCGGCCTTGTTCATTGCATTATTTTATTTTAGTTTGCTTATTATGCCGGGTTCACATTTTTCCCGAATATTATTGCTTTGCCTTCGTATTTTATTTATAAATTGAATTAACTGATTGATTCAACCTTCTTGGTGGTCTTGCATAATTCATGTATTTATAATTATGGTTCGATCGATTATAAGTATTGTTTTATATATTTCATTAATTTTCATTATTCATTTATTCATTTATTTGTTCACGTGTTTACCTGCCGTATCGATGTAATTTGTCGGTGTTGTGTGCAAACGGTACGGCAGTATAATGTTTAAATTTTACGATTTATTTTCTTGACCGCGTTTTCATATTATTTATTTATTATTTTATTCATTATGTCATGCATTACGTCGGCCTCACATTCGTATTTCTTCCCTATTAATTTGTAACGGGGCGGTCTGGTTGGTGCGCACGGCGTTGCGCACCGCAGTCGGATTCCCCGTGCCAGGGTTCGCTTGGGAACAGGTTCGGCGAAATAACGAGTCGATGTTAGTAGCAAAAATATAAGTGTTTATTCAGAAATAAGAGAAATGAACGAAATGATTATAAGATGTCTGGTGGGCCGCCGGCCGCGGCCCCGGGTGTCGCCGTCGGTGGTGTTGGCGGTATCTCCTGCCGTTCTCGCTACAACAGAAAATAATCTAACCGTGAGCTGGCGATGGAGCCGTGTCGCACTTAAACCTAGGTGTACATGGTCTTATCGATTACGATCGGGACCCGGCCCGTCACATGAGTCGCGCGGTCTTACGAGCTAACGCAGGTCGTAGCTGTCGCTACGCGGGCTTAAAAACTAACGCAGGTCGTAGCTGTCGCTACGCGGTCTTACAGATACGGCGCGGAGTGAGAGCGCGGCTCGGAGCGCGAGCGCGAACGAGAGAGAGAGACGCGGTGTTCGGTGGCCGCGGGAAACGCGGAGTCGCTGGAGGCTAGGAGCGGGGATGGCCCGTTCGGGCCGCCGGTCTTTATTTGAAATTCGCGCTGCGGTGGTTCGCGCTGCGGTGGAGTTGCTGCCCGCTTGCCTGGTGCGGCTGTCTTCTCGTACACCGTGGTCAAGCCTAGCAGTGAACGAGGCGACGACCAATCCTGGCTCGCCCTGGGTCAAGCCTCGGGACGGGACGGAATCGGTTGCCATAGGCCGGATGCGGTGCCGTGTAAGCTAGCGCCTGGAACCCCGCGGCCAAACCGGCGGATGTTACGGGCGCGCACTAGTTTGGTCATCCTGGGTCAAACCTCGGGACTGACGAAGCTAGGCGCCTACGGCTGCTGGACCGATTGGGAGCTGCCAGCTCGCGACGTACGTCACGAGCCGACTGCCAGTGAACTCGTCGTCGGGACAACCCGCAACGCCGAGTCTGCCGGTGCTCCGGTCCGACCTCCTGGGAGGTCTGCTCGGGGCCGAGGCCCCGAGGCAACTCATCGATCCGCGTGTCGATCGATCTTACTTATAGCCTCGCTCGCGGGAGTGGGGAGGCCGCCGCGGTGGGGGCCCGTGATGCGCGACGCCGATCCGCGGCTGTCGTCGCAAATTGTCCTGATCCTATTTTGATTTGATTTATTTTATTAATTAGTATTGGTTAATACTATTTAATTGTGGGTTGTTTGATTGGTCGTACGAGATTTGCCTGATTACATGCGTTGTTTGACTTTGATTTTGATTTTGTTTTGGTTAAATGTCTTATTTTATTTATTTTTATTTATTTATTCGGCCTCTCTTTCCTTGGCGGTTGTTTTCCTTTATTTTCGGTGTTTTTGTACAATTTGTTTTTCTACGGCGCGATAATGTACTAACGCAGTGTGTCCTGCAATCCGCGCAATCTGCGGGTCTTATTCGGGTTGATTTTATTTTCCTAATTGTTTATTAATCTAGCTTTATGATAGGTTCACTTTCTTTCATTAGTTTCATCATTAGTTTGTATTTATATTTATATATTTTTATTTCATTTTATTTATTACAAACATATACGATTTATATATAACAAATGATAATCGTAGTACTGACTTATTTATTAATTTATTTATTCTTGATTTTGGTCCGTCTGGAAGTTTTATTTGTTGCCCTTTTGCTTTTTAGTATAATTACCTTTACCTTTTCCGCGAATAGTGTTGTATACCAGACTTATCTTTGATGGTAAGTCTGATGGTAAGCATGGTTTCCTAGGATTGCGCGGCTGCTCGATGGACAGTTTTGCAGTCGGTAACTGTGTAACGGGTAACTGGCGCGTGGTAGGTAACTACTGCGCGGCAGATAATTTGTCTGTGGATAACCGTTGCGGAGTGAACGGCCGAATATTATATGGTAGGTAGAATATTTGTGGCTGGTAATATCTGTCTGCTGGTGCTGCAGTTGGTTACCGAGTTGGTTACCAAGTAGGGATAATTAATAATTATTATCAACGGATAGTGCTGCGTACTTTATTTGCCGGGATGCTTTTCGCTATCGTTACCTTTCGCTGGCATTTTATTTTGGTTTCGGTCACTGTGATTTGTTGAAAATGTTTTATTGGTGTATTTGTTTACGGGCGTCTATATATTCGGTACAAATAATTAATTCGTTAATTTGATAGCTAATTTGATAGTTATTAGACATTACGGGATGAACTGTAAATTTTTTAGGAAGACTACGTATCTACATGGTGTGTGGTTTATGGTCTCTTTAAATCTGACTCGGTTTCTTATCTTTGATTGGCATGATCATCGGCGGCACTGGTTTACTCCTTCTCCATGTGTCATGTACTCAGCTGAGGCATGGAGGAGGCATGTTGAATTGAATTATGAAATTGAATTAAATTGTTGAATTCTGGTAAATTTTATTTTATTTATTGAATCTTGGTGAGTGCGTGTTTTCTTCTGTTTGCGTTTTGTGCACGTTTCTCCATTGCGTTGCATTGCAATGTGCGTTTATTGGTGCTATTGTGCTCTGTTTTGTGTTTTGTTATACTTATATTTTACATTTTAATATTGTAATTCGCATATTATCATTTCGGATCATATTCGGACAATATTTTTATTCTATTACATTTTATTATATTTTGTACTATATTCCTATTTCCTTTTATGGATGAATTAATGAATAAATAATGCAGTTACCGGTTACATCTTAACAATAGTTTGGTTGAATTTATTAATATGTATCCCTTTCTTTATTGCATGCTAATGTGCAATCTACCTATTATTCTGTTTGTTTGTTAATTGACAATTATGTAATTATGTAATTTTGATGGTCTCATTGCATATTCAACGCAATGGATTTAGTAAATTTATTTGATTTAGTCAGATTGGATGGTTGCGTTTATATGAGATGAATGGATATAAGGGAGCTAATAATTATGGTTATACTTGTTGGTGGAATTCACTTCACTGTATTTTATTCATGTTATTTTATTTTATTTTATTGTGTTACATTATATTATGTTGGTTATGTTGGCCTATACACTACACGTTACACTTTCTTTATTTGCTTTAATTTCTTTAGTTGCTCTATTGCTCATTCATTTATTCATTTATTTGGATTGAGTTACGGTTAATTGATTTGTTTTATTTTATTCTGATTAGTTTTCTTCTGTGATGATATAATATTTAATATTGTGTGTATCCAAATGCTATGATGGGGCGTGTTTCTGTTATAATTACTGTTAAAGCCAAAAAAAAAGGCACTATGTATTAATAAAAAAGTTAGCTGGTGTGCCCACCGAGAGAGGGCAGATCGTACTGTCTAGTTCCTAAGACGCAATAGGGAGGTTGGAATAAGAGGAATTTATGATCTCATTATTTTTTTTTGTTTTTCTTTCTTTCATATCGATAATAAAATCGTTTTGGTACATAAATAACCGAGTTATTCTTATTGATGGGCATTGTATGGATGGCCAAACCTTGGGTTGACCATGTGTGGCTGTGCCGGTAGAGATTTGAAAAAGCCGGTTTGTAATAATTACATCATTTTAGACGTCTTACTTATTTATCTTGTGACGACAGCCGCGGATCGGCGTCGCGCATCGCGGGCCCCCACCGCGGCGGCATCCCCACTCCCGTGCGATTAGACTATAAGTAGGACCGATCGATGCGTTGCCTCGGGGCTTCGGCCCCGAGAGGACCTCCCAGGAGGTCTGGACCGGAGCACCAGAGCTCTCGGCGCCATGGTTAACCTGGCGAAGAGATCTCTGGCCGTCGGGCCGTGGCATTGCACTACGTCACGATCTGGCAGTTCCCATAGGTCCAGAGGCCGTAGGCGCCTAGCCTCGTCAGACCAGCGGTTGACCCGGGGTGACCAAGCTAGTGCGCGTTCATAATCTCTGCAGGTGCTTCCACGGAGATTCTCAACGCTAGCCTACTCGGCACCGCATTCTGCCTTTGGCAACCGATTCCGTCCAGCTTCGTGGGGCTACCCAGGCTGGCCAGGATTGGTCGTCGTCTCGTTCGCTGTTCGGTTCTACCTCGGCGTACGAGAAGACGAGCCGCGTGAGGCAAGCGGGCAGCAATTCCACCGCAGCGCGTTTGAATAAAACACCGTCGGCCCAATCGGGTCAATCTTTTCTCCCGACTCTTGCGTCCGATACCTCGACACGCGATAGTGTCTCGGCGTTTGCGTTCGCTCGCGTTCGCGCTCCGCTCCGCGCTTTCACTGCGCGCTCCGACACCGCGCCGTTAGCTTGTAAGACCGCGTAGCGACAGCTACGAACCGCGCTAGTTTTAAGGCCGCGTAACTTCTGTGACGGACCGGGTTCCGACCGTAGTATGTAAGTTCTGTACTATAGTTTTAAGTAATACGGCTCCACGCGTCTAATCACCAGACGATATTCTGATTGTAGCATACGAGGCAGGAGAGTACCGCCGAACGACCAGCCCGGCGGGGATAGACGCCGCTCTGTACCACCTATAAGTAGTCATCTTTAGTTTATGAATAAACCTATATTTTTCTACCTATATCTGCCTCGTTATTTACCAACCTGTTCCCTTGCGTACCCTGGCACGAGGAAACCGACCGCGGTGCGCAACGCAGTGCGCACCAAACCGACCAACCCCGTTACAATCTTACACTGCACAGTGGCATTGTGTTTTAATTGAACTGAGTGGTTTACATTTGATTTGATTCATTTAACGCCTTTATTTTATTTTATTTTGGTACATCATTCGGTAATTAGTTTCTCTTTGCATATTTGCACTGACATAATGAGTTGCAATTTAAATTTATAGTTTATTGATAGAGTAATGGAGCTAATAATGTTTATGGTCTATATTTAATTGCTGGAATTCACTTTATTGTATTTATCCTATTTCATTCTGTTTTGCATTATATTATTTTGTGTAGGTTGGCTCACGCTTTATACTTACATTCTTTATTTCTTCAATTTCTCTAATTGCCTTATCACTCATTCATTCATTCATTCATTTATTCATTTATTTGGATTGAGTTAAAGTAATTTGATTTCATTTATTTCATCCTGATTAGTTCTCTTCTGTCACAATATTTCTGTCTAATCAAACGAGCCAAGTAATGTGAGAAGGCGTGGTTTTGTTAATTTCATCATTTTATACATCTTAAATGTCTTACTTATCTATTATTTATTGTTAGACGGTATAGTAATACCATGTTTAATATACAATTTACATTCGATTCACTTTACATGTCGTATTTTATTTATTTTATCTTACTACATCATTTGGTAGTCAGTTTTATTTGCACCTGCATAACGATTTGTAATTTGTAATTTGTAATTCATAATTTATTCTAATGATTGATAGAGTAATGGAGCTAATGACCACTATGGTTCATATTTTGTTGTTCATTTCACTTCATTGTATTTTATTCTATTTCATTCCGTTCTACATCACATTATGTTGGTTACGTTTGCTTACACTTTGCACTTACACTTTCTTTCTCTCTATTCTCTTCATTCGCTATTCTCTTTATTTTCTTTAATTTCTTTAACTGCTCCACTGTCCATTTATTCATTCATTCGTTCATTCATTATTCATTTAGGTTGATTGAATTAAAGTTAATTAATTTCATATGATTTATTTTATTTTATTTTATTCTGATTAACTTTCTTCTACGTTGATACAATATCTTTGTCTATTCGACTATTTCTTCTCTAATATTACTAAGGTTATAAAGATACATAGCTCCTGTTAATATTTTATCATCATTTATACAGTGCATTGGCTTTATTTATTTATTTCTTTATACATTGCTTTTGCGATGTTTGCTATTCTCTACATTCTCTACATGCTTTATTTTGATTTTATTATCATTCAACATTGACCTTGTTTTCTTCGTTCTTATTTTCTCTTTTCTTTTACACTTTCTGCATACATTATTCTATTTCTTTATCTGCTGTTTGTGTTTATTTAGTTTATATTAAATCTGTGCCATGCTTATTATTACTTTATTTTATTACTACCGCCTTCTTGATTTGCCACCTGTTATACGTCTTTGGATTTTGATATTCTTTGATACTCTCTCTAATCTAATTTAATTTACTCTTCACATCTCCCTGAGGTGTTGGCATAGTCCCTTCCATGACAATGTGACATTAATATCGTCATTTATCTGCTATTTATTGTTCGTATATGGGCCCTTCTATTTATGTGCTTATTTATTTTCTTATTTATTTATGTGCACTTGAGGTGTTGCATGCGCCATGCTTGTCAGGGGTTTCTATCAGAGGTTTCTGTGCGTGTGTGTGGAGTATGTGTGGGACAAGTCATCGAGGATTGCAGCCTAAGAAGACGTGGAACGGCTGACCGGGAAAAGGACTTGCCCCGGGACCTGGCCGTGTTGAAGGAAAGTCTCGTCCTCGCAAGTGCCAGGCAGGTGAAGGGGTGGCGTGATCACTCGGGAAGGCGCGATCCTGGAGGATGCCCCAGGGTCGATCGTGGCTGAAGAAAAAGACCTGCGCGAATTACTCAGGTTGAAAATGTCCTACCGCTTGATCGGAGGTGCAACGGCGTGGATCCTCAATCTATCATGGTTGCCTAGCGCATGTCAGATTAAGGGAGGACGGAATAACGCGAAAGGCGTTGAATTGCCAAAGCGCCCTTGTGGCTATACGCTGGTAGTCCTTATATATCCCAACGGATGGAAGGGTACCTGCGGCCCACGTAGGGGAGAGGTTTTAGTGGGTAGTATATCCAGCCATGGGACTGTCCCTTCTGGACTACCTTCTGGTTCAAGGTCGCCCCTTCTGGGCTGTGACCTACTCTTGGGCTAAACCTAACCCTTTAGGGTTGGATTGCCAGGTTGCCCCTTCTGGGTTGCCTCTTTGGGTTTGTCCCCACCTCACGGGCGCTAGGCTGCCCCCTCAGAGCGGATATGAGTCCCACACTGCCCGGGCCCCCTCTAGCCGAATAGACGAATGGGGATCATCCTGCACGTGCATAAATGCATTTCCTCTTCTATAACAACAAAAAAAGGGTTAGGTTAGGTACCGCCCCATTCGTGGATCCGGGTAGGTGACACCAGGATCCAGGTGGGTGAAGGGTTCAAGTATCTTGGCCTCCACCTGGACAGCCACTGGCACTTTGAAAGGCATTTCAACTGTCTGGCCCGCCGATTAGATGGGGTAGCAAACGCCCTTGGGCGGGTGCTGCCCAATATCGGGGAGCCGAGCGAGAAGATTCGCCGCCTTTATACGGGGATCGTGCGGAGCGTGGCCCTATATGGGACGCCCATATGGGCCGAGGCCCTGATGGCGTCTCGCCGCAGCGAAGCAGTGCTGCGGCGAGTGGAAAGGAGGATGGCCATCAGGGTCGCGAGGGGATACCGCACGGTCTCCCACGCGGCGGCGATGACTCTGGCGGGTATTGTACCTTTCAAGTACGAGGCCGAGGCCAGCGCCACGATTTTCTGGCGCTCGCGCGGCCTCCGCCAGGCTGGAGAAGACCCGCCAGAGCAGACGATCGAACGGGAATGGAGGTGCAAGGCCCGACAAGATGCCCTGGACCGGAGGCGTCGTGAGATAATCGCGAGTGGCGCCGCCGGCCAGCGAGCAGTCGGGGAGGTCCTGCCCGTCATCAAAACATGGCGGGACCGCGACTTTGGTCGGATCACCTTCTGGACCACACAGGTGCTCACCGGGCATGGTTGCTTCAGTGACTTCCTGTGCCGGATTGGTAACAAGGCGCCGGCTATATGTCACCACTGCGGGGCGGGGCGGGAATCCGCGCAACACACACTGGAACACTGTCCAGTGTTTGCGCGGGCCCGTCACGCCCTGCGGTGTGAAGTGGGAGTGGATCTCTCGCCAGCGAGCATTGTGAGAAGCATGCTCGCCGGCGAGGATCAGTGGAAGGCGATGAGCTCCTTCTGAGAGGAGGTCATCGCCATAAAGGAGGCGGCGGAGCGGGGTCGAGAGAGAACCGAACCCGTCCGCAGGAGAGGGGAGGCCTCCCGACGGCACAGTTAGCTGAGGAGGACGGGGCGGTGGACCTTGATAATTCTGCCCACCGTCCCCAACAGGATAAAATGCAAATTATCTTTTTAACTGTACCAAGTGGGAAAAATACTCTACAAGATGCAAAAAGTTTCGTTCCGATTGGGCCATCCGTCCCCGAGTAGTCGGTGCACTTACGCCGCACGTACATGAAATAATACGTTTTTTTGCAGTAAAAAGCGTTCGGAATGAAAAAATATGAAATGTTTTTATAACAGGACCAATCGGGAGGCATACTCCACCAGACGCAAAAGGCTTCGTTCCGATTGGTCCATCCGTCTAGGCGTAATGGGTGAACATACATTTAGAAGAAAAAGTCGTTAGGAATGAAAGAATACAATATATTTTTCTAACGGGTCCAATCGGGAGACATACTCTAGAAGATGCAAACGGTTTCGTTCCGATTGGTTCATACGTCTCGGAGTAATCGGTGAACATACATAAAAAAAAAGAAAAAAATATATACACATCGAATTGAGTATCCTCCTCCTTTGCGAAATCGGATAAAAATTCAAAATTGCTCCATGCCAGAACTGAGAGGATTACATAAACTCCCGCAAATAATCTTTGCAGATTCAAACATCTCCATCACACTCTGCGAAGGAACAATAAATGCATCACCTAATGAAGAGAGGATACACATCATTAGGGAAAACCATGAAAGCCCAGTTGGAGGACATAAAGGAATTAAGAAAACTTACCACAGAATTAGAAGTAATTATTGCTGGAAAAACATGAAGAAAGAAATTACTGATTATACAGGGTGTTTCCTGTAACGTTACTCACGATTTTTCACCCACTTGCAGCCGTCTGATTAAAAAAATTTTACAACAATAGTTGCAGGGCATGAAGTGCACAATAGATATCAGTAACAAAAACTTTGAAAATAGTTTGTTTTTATGGCGAAGTCGGGGTCACCTTGGGTTTTATAAATAGAACCATATATTTTTCTTGTTTACTATATTTAGAGGACATCGAGACGAATTCAAAACACATATTATATAATATTTTTACTAACATATTACTTCATTTACAGAAGTGTAAATGTGAAATATTTAGATTTTCGTCGTATTTGACTTTGATAGTGCAAACATTATTTGACCCCGAAGAGATTATTGAATGTAAACACACGACTAGAACATAAGATAAGTGCACTTTATTTAATTACATGTTCGAAATGCATTCCGCCTTCTGCGACGTAATATTCTGCTCTTTTACAGAAGTTTGAATGCGTTGCTGTAGTTAGACTTGCTGGATCTACAGCTCTGCATGCTGAGATGATTCTTTCTTGCAATTTTTCAATATTATTAATTGGACTGTAAATATTCCGATAAAAAAAAATCAAGTGGTGATAAGTCTGGAGAACGAGCTGGCCACCGTTATTTCGTCATTGGAGTTCCTTCGTTAGTCCTCTTTTATTTCCACACAAGATCGTACTTCCAAATACGACGAAAAGCTAAATATTTTACATTTCCACTTCTGTAAATCAAGTAATATGTTAGTAAAAATATCATGTAATATGTGTTTTGAATTCGTCTCGATGTCCTCTAAATATGGTAATGTTGGCGAAATTCTCCAATTCTACGCCGAACGGCGGAGTTGGCAACGAAAATACTTCGTTGATGCGTCGTTACCGATAGCGGCAGCACCTCTCGGGCCCACTTTGTCCACGCGGTCCCCTCTCCATGTGGAACCGGCTCGATCGACACCATGATCGATTCTTGTTCTTCTTGTACGATCGTTCGACGCGAAAACACGTGCGTTACTGTCCACGCGTTGTACAAGTACAGTTACATAGGTTTTTCCGCCCACGCGACGCATATTGTTTCAGCCCGCGCTTTACGGTCAATACGATATTCAGTCCACGCGTGTGCTTTTATAGCTAAGATTAGTGTAAATAATTCTAAGTGTAAATAGTTGTACAGATTCTGACCACGCGTAACTTTTGTAAATACTGGTTTCTATATTTTCTGTGTTAAATATAAGTTCTTTGTGATCGTTACGCAGGCGTGTTTTATTCAGTCCTTTCAGACCACGCAAAGTACGCGAACAGGTAAACAAAAAAAATATATGGTCCTATTTGTTAAACCCAAGGTGACCTCGACTTCGTCATGAAAACAAACAGTTTTCGAAATTTTTGTTACTGATATCTATTGTGCACTTCATACCCTGCAACTCTTGTTCTACACTTTTTTTTGTCAGATGCCTGCAAGTAGGTGAGAAATCGTGAGTAACGTTACAGGTAACACCCTGTATAAAAACTTGCATCAGCTGCCAAAAAATAAAATTAGTGAGGATGAAAAACAAAGAACCAATGGTCATCACTGACACTCCAATTGATGCATTTGATAAAGTACCCTTAGACATATTAAGACCACTACCAATAACAACAACAGGAAATAGTTATGTACTTACCATCCAAGATAACTTGACTAAATATTCAGCTGCAGTACCCCTGGTATCAACTACATCTGAAGAAGTAGCAAAAGCTTTCACAGAGCACTTCATATGCAAATTTGGTAGCCCAAAAGCTATACTTACAGATCAGGGTACATGCTTCACAGGATCATTCATGAAAAAATGAGCAAAAGCATTCCAAATGAAAACATATAGAACAACCTCATTCCATCCACAATCAAATGGATCACTAGAAAAAAGCCATCATGTTTTAGTTGAATATTTGAAACATTATATTTCAAAAGAAAAACATTGGAATGAATGGTTACTACAAGTCATGTTCTCCTATAATACCAGCATCCACGCAGGAACAAAATTTACACCTCACGAATTAGTCTTCGGGAAGAAAGCTCGACAACCATCAAGTATAAAACCAACTGATAATTTAAAAACATATCCCGACTATATCGAAAGACCAATTCAAACACTACACAATTTACGAGAAATCGCAAAATCAAATCTAGAAAGAGAAAAACAGACAAAAACATTATTGCGATAGAAAAATTCGATCAGTAAATTATGAAATAGGCGAAAAAGTCATGTTATTAATCCCGCCTAGGAAAAGCAAATTTGAAAAAGAATACACAGGGGCCTATACTGTACTTCGAAACACAGAACCAAACAATATAGAATTGGCAATAGGACCCAATAAATAGAGAATCGTTCACAAAGATAGACTAAAGAGGGCCTATCAGCCAATCAACGACGTTGATCAAACATGAAAATCAATGTAAAAGTCTATAAAGGTCATAAAAACGCGCATAAACGGAAAGCCAAAAAACAGTTAAAACGACAAGTGGTAACACTCCAAATAGAACGCTACAGAACGGAGCAGCTACTAAGAGAAACGGAGCTACAAAAATTCTTTTTGGCAAAAGAAAAGAAGTTCAAGAGGAAAAAGAAAGAATTTCAAGAGAAAAGAAAAGTAACAAGAAAAGAGTAAGCATAAATAATAATAATAATAAATAAAAAAAGGAAAAATGTGAGATATCTGTGCTTTAACATCCCATAATAACACAATAATTTTTCATTTACATTCTAGTATAGTGGTCCAACAAACATACCAAATTACTGATACTTTATGTGTCAGAGACCGGTCAGTGACATTCGAATACGCAGCAAACCTGAAAATGGGACGAATGTGTGCCCAATGTGCAACACTTGTTGTCCCGAGGATCAGAAAGCACCATTTCATTTTTATCCGACTTCGAAAAGGAAGAGCATACTGAATTCGATGTGTATTTATTTTTTTTTTTTTTTTTATATATGCTCATCCATTACGCCGAGAGGGATGGACCAATCAGAACGAAACTTTTTGCGTCTGGTAGAGTATGCCTCCCGATTAGTCCTGTTAAAAAAACATTTTATATTTTTTCATTCCGAACGCTTTTTATTGCAAGAACTGATCTGAACTTGGGTCCTCATTGTGAACAGCTCAAGTGGCAAGCAAAACGACCACTTGCAACCCTAAAAGGCGAATTTATGATGTCTAATTGTAAGACCGTCTATTTCCGGTGACTGAAAAACTTCATGTGCGCCACCCAAAGGCTGATACTCAGATGGCAACAACATGGTCAAGGGGAACCAATAAATCTTACTAAATGCCTTCAATATGAACTCCAACATTCCGCCCACTTTGGACGGGTAACCGTTCAACTTATTTCTTATAAATCTATAAAAACTTGTTCTAATTAATCTGTTTCAAAAAAAACTAAGTTAAACTTAAAAATTCACTAAATCAAATATGCATTGGTTAACATTATAAATAATCTATCAAAATAATACAAAGAACACATGAAATCTGCTAAGCGACTGCGTACATATATGAACTAACTAATTTGTTCGTTATATATCTAATTATCCTCTAAGTTGGTACATGGTTCTGTTTCAAATCGTCCTCTATAGGCAATATACATATTTTCGTTATTGGTCGTTTATATGTAGCATCCGCGGTCCTGACAGTGACCACGCGTATCACTCCATCCTTTCCTTTGTGTGTCTGCACAACTCGGCCAAGACACCATCGTAAGGGGGGAGAGTTGTCTTCCTTGATGATGACCAATATCCCTTCAGCTGGTTGTTACTGCAAGGTAGTACGCCATTTCCATTTTTGTTGCATTTGATGGAGGTACTCCTTATGCCATCGCTGCCAGAAATGCTGAAACATCTGCTGAATTAACTGCCAGCGATTCACAGCAACGTCTCTCAAATCAGTGTCTGGCAATGCGCACAACGCGTCGCCGATCAAAAAATGATCTGGAGTCAACGGATTTGTGTCGTGCGGATCCATAGATAAAGGACTAATTGGATGGGAATTCAAACAAAATTCCACCTGCGTCAAGAATGTGTAAAGCTCTTCAAAGGTTAACCTTTGGTCACCTATTACTCTTTTAATATGATATTTGGCGGACTTTACGGCACTCTCCCAAAGCCCACCAAAATGAGGTGCTTGTGGAGGAATTAATTTCCATTCTATCCCTTCATTTAACAAAAATCGTGAAATGTCTGAATTGTGATCCTTATTCTTAAGTAGGATCTTCAATTCCCTTAATTCATTTATTGCTCCAACAAAGTTAATACGGAATTACGGAATGGCGTTACGGAAACTATACATTTACATCTACCGCGTCGAGCTATAAACCGACGAAAACAATTGAGGAATGCCTCGGTGCTCAGATCTGTTGCCAGCTCTATATGCATTGCTTTTGTAGCGAAGCATACAAAAATACATATATAGGCCTTCACAGATATCTTACTTCTAGTTCGTTCCTTTGTCAAAAAGGGACCTGCATAATCGACTCCGCAGGTCATAAATGGTCGTGCCGGACTTACCCTGGAAGCAGGTAACTGACCCATTGAGGTTTCTATAGTGCTCGGCTTAATTAAGGGAAAGTCCGAAATAAAGATACGTTCAAGGCACAATAATTTTCAAATTAGCGTTCCGTGTTATTCACTTAAGAAAATTACAGATGACATGCCTAATTTTCCGATTCAGAGGGGCACGATTTTGATATCCTCAAATATAACCTTAGCTGATTCAAAATTTGAGGAAAGTCGACAGATAGATATGCTTGTGGGTTCAGGAATATTTTGGAAATTACTATGTGTAGGACAACAAAAAGCAGGTTCCAGTTAGACATGGCAGAAGACTCATTTCGGATGGGTTCTCGGGAGAATTTTGACCTGGCCAACCAATAATACCCAAACGATCAACAGATGTCATTTAGTGACGAACTGTGATTTACACGCGCAGGTAGTGAGGTTCTGGAAGGTCGAAGAGCTGGATTCCGAGTTTAAGAATACAATGAATGAACGTGAGATATATTTAAAAAAAAGTACGCGGAGAGATTCTACCGGACGATATATAGTTAAGATACCATTTTTAGAAACTATAAACAATTTAGGAGATTCTCCCGAACAGGCGGAAAGGCGTTTGCGCGCATTAGAGAGACGGTTTGTGAAACAGCCAGAATTACGCTATGATTATATTAGCTTCTTGAGAGAATATGAAGAGTTAGAACATATGACTCAAATCAGTGAGTCAAACGATGATAGGCCTGCATATTTCCTACCGCACCATGCAGTCTCTAAGGAGACTAGCACAACTACAAAAATACGTGTTGTGTTCGATGACTCGGCAAAGTCCACCACAGGTCTGTCATTGAATGATGTACAGAGAATAGGGCCAGTAGTCCAAAACGATTTAGTTATCCTTATCCTTATTAGGTTCAGAACACACTGGTGTGTGTTGTCTGCTGACATCACTAAGATGTATAGGCAGATTTTAGTGGACTCAACGCACCGGAGATACCAGCGCATTCTATGGCGAGAAAACCCCGATCAGCCGATTAATATATATGTATTAAATACTGTTACGGAACGGCATCTGCCCCATTTTTAGCAACGCGCGTTTTGCGTCAGGTCGGGTTAGATAATTTAGAAAGGTACCCGAATGCAAGTAGGGTTATCATGGACGACTTCTATGTTGATGATTTATTGACAGGTGCGGAAACACCATCAGTGATACGACAATTAAAGAATAAATTGTCTAATATATTAGGTCAGTCAGGTTTTCCATTGCGGAAGTGGGCCACAAATTGTCAATTTGTTCTGGAAGAAGGTTTAAATTCGGAAGTAAATAAGGAACTCGCGGCTGAAAGGACCCAAAAACTCTTGGGTTAATATGAGCAACAAAGGCAGACACCTTACAGTGTTCAGTTTCACAGTCAGACACGAAACGCGTCACGAAACATATTATATTGTCAGAAATTGCGAAGATCTTTGACCCACTAGGCTTGGTAGGACCTGTTATTATACAGGCAAAGATATTAATGTAACGATTATGGCAAGTTCAGACAGGATGGGATGAATCAGTGTCCCAAGAATTGTATTTAGAATGGCTACGATATTGATTAGAGTTAGAGCAGTTAGTCAATATTAGAGTCCCACGATGCACTATGGTAAGTAAATACAATAGAATAGAATTACACGGTTTTTCAGATGCCTCTCAAGAGGCATACGGGGCATGTGTTTACCTGCGGTCAGAAATAAAGCCGGGCACGTGGGAAGTCCGGCTATTATGTGCAAAATCCAGAGTTGCACCTCTGCGATCAGTGTCAATACCTAGATTAGAATTGTGCGGAGCATTAATTTTGGTCCGATTAATTAAGAAAGTGAAGGGATCACTTCCATTGACAATATCGGGTGAAAGGTATTGGACGGATTCAACCATTGTAATAGCTTGGATAAGTAGTCCACCTAATAAATGGAAGGCCTTTGTTGCAAATAGAGTTGCAGAAATTCAGGGTATCGCGTTAATTGATAATTGGAGTCATATTAGTTCATTAGACAATCCAGCAGATATTATGTCTAGAGGAATGACTCCTAGTACATTGGTGACGAGCACCCTCTGGTGGTCAGGGCCCACCTGGCTATTGCGGGATGCACGTCACTGGCCGGTCTCAGGTATTAGCGCAACAGAGGTTCCTGCAGCTCGAGTTGTGAAGGTTTCACTTGCTGTTTCAGATCCAAGTAAGTATTCCATGTTTGGAAAATATTCAGACTATTCCAAGCTATTGCGGGTGGTTGTATTCTGTCTGAGATTTATTGATAGGATACGGAATGATGCATCACTGACTGGAGGAGCAACTCAAAACAGATTATCGTGTTTAGAGATAAATCGTGCAAGGGTAACGATAATCAAATTAGTTCAGGAAGAAACATTCCACGATGAATTGATAGAATTGAAGAAGGGTTAAATGGTCTCAAAAAAGAGTTTTCTTTACTCGCTTAGTCCATTCCTGGATGAAGAGGGATTAATCACGGTGGGCGGTAGACTTGTGAACGCACCCATTAAGTATGATAAGAGGCATCCAATTGTTTTGCTTGCTAAACACTCGTTTTCAGACCTCGTAATTAGATACGAACATATTAGATTATTACATTCCGGTTGTCAGCAGGTGTTAGCGTCACTGCGAGAATCAGTCTGGCTCATAAATGCGCGGAATAATGTTAAACGGATAGTAAGATCGTGTGTCAGGTGCTTTCGGGTTAACCCTTTTGCTACTACGGGCCACTATAGTGGCTCTCCATAAGATGCCACTGAGGTATTGCGGCCAACCGTTTTGCATAAGTATCTGACTCTGGGTATGCACTGATAGTGTTTTTATTTATAAATACCCTTTGGACAAAAATTTTTTCGTCCGAAAACATTCAAGCAGCTTGGGTTCTCCGCCGCGGTACTCTCGTTGACGATCGGCGTCGCGTGCAGTGATGTCGCGGCGCTCCGTTCAGCGGAAGTACCGTGGCGGAGAACCCGCCCGTAGCGAAAGAGTTAAGCCGAGCATGTATATGGTCTATAAGGCCTATATATGTATTTTTGTATGCTTCGCTACAAAAGCAGTGCATATAGAGCTGGCAACAGATCTGAGCACCGAGGCATTCCGCAATTGGTTCCGTCGGTTTATAGCTCGACGTGATAGATGTAAATGTATAGTTTCCGTAATGGTACTAACTTTGTTGGAGCAATAAATGAATTAAGGGAATTGAAGATCCTACTTAAGAATAAGGATCACAATTCAGACATTTCACGATTTTTGTTAAATGAAGGGATAGAATGGAAATTAATTCCTCCACAAGCACCTCATTTTGGTGGGCTTTGGGAGAGTGCCGTAAAGTCCGCCAAATATCATATTAAAAGAGTAATAGGTGACCAATGGTTAACCTTTGAAGAGCTTTACACATTCTTGACGCAGGTGGAATCTTGTTTAAATTCCCATCCAATTAGTCCTTTATCTATGGATCCGCACGACACAAATCCGTTGACCCCAGATCATTTTTTGATCGGCGACGCGCTGTGCGTATTGCCAGACACTGATTTGAGGGACGTTGCTGTGAATCGCTACCAGTTAATTCAGCAGATGTTTCAGCATTTCTGGTAGCGATGGCATAAGGAATACCTCCATCAAATGCAACAAAAATGGAAATGGCGTACTACCTCGCAGTAACAACCAGCTGAAGGGATATTGGTCATCATCAAGGAAGACAACTGTCCCCACTTACGATGGTGTCTTGGCCGAGTTGTGCAGACACACAAAGGAAAGGATGGAGTGATACGCGTGGTCACTGTCAGGACCGCGGATGCTACATATAAACGACCAATAACGAAAATATGTATATTGCCTATAGAGGACAATTTGAAACAGAACCATGTACCAACTTGGTGGATAATTAGATATATAACGAACAAATTAGTTAGTTCATATATGTACGCAGTCGCTTAGCAGATTTCATGTGCTCTATGTATTATTTTGATAGATTATTTATAATGTTAACCAATGCATATTTGATTTAGTGAATTTTTAAGTTTAACTTAGTTTGTTTTGAAACAGATTAATTAGAACAAGTTTTTATAGATTTATAAGAAATAAGTTGAACGGTTACCCGTCCAAGGTGGGCGGAATGTTGGAGTTCATATTGAAGGCATTTAGTAAGATTTATTGGTTCCCCTTGACCATGTTGTTGCCATCTGAGTATCAGCCTTTGGGTGGCGCACATGAAGTTTTTCAGTGACCGGAAATAGACGGTCTGATCAAAAAATGTCATCGAACATAAATAGTAGGAAATTTAATAGATTTACCTCAAGGATAGATTCGTCACGCACATATTCCGAGATATTTGTTCTTCTTCTTGTTCTTGTTCTGCACAGCTGCGCTGGAAGTGGCATTTACAGCTTAGAATAGTGCAGAGTTACCTCAAAGAAAGGGGCCACGGTGTTTCTTCATCTTTACAATTAGACACCATAATTTCGCCTGTTAGGGTTGCAAGTGGTCGTTCTGCTTGCCACTTGAACTGTTCACAATGAGGACCCAAGTTCAGATCAGTTCTTGGAATTTTTGAAGCGTAGCTTTCGACCACCTAGGCGATGCTCGTGTTCCCCTTCCAGATCGGGAATGCATTAAGGGCGGTTGGAAGGGAGAGCACGAGCTCAAAGCAAAATTTAGGGAAGACACTTCGGTTTCGTACTCTGTACAAGACACGGTATTATTCAGTCAGACACTCATTACAGATTGTAATTAATTCAAACACACACACACACACAGTTACACGTGCACACATATAGACACTGCAATAGAATAAACATTATAATAGTGCATAAATGTGTGCAATTATTTTCTCCCAACCTTCTTGATTGGGTGATACTCCTCAACTTCAGACGGCACTTTGTGCAATATCGCAAGGAGTGATCAGCAGTCCTTAACAGATAGAAAAGCTTGATTTTCGAATCTTGTTGCAGAAACTTGTCCACCAGAACCTATTTCGGTAACAAAGAAAATAGCAATAAATAATGCATTTTATCAATTCCATTATTAAACTTGTCAAACAACAATTCCAATTTTTAACAGCAGAAAGATATCAAAGTAGCAATAAAATAGCAAACATCGAGAGAAAGGAATGATTTTGTTGAGTCAAGGTCATAATCAAGGTTGACGGAAAATTAGAAATACAAGAATCACATAAATATTCTGTGGCTTTCGAATAAATATAAGTACCATTGTTAAATCTTTATATTTATACGAAGACATCAATTTAGTACTTACACTTACATCGCTAACTCTTTTCAACTGAACATGGTCAATGACTGAAGATGGTCATTTATGACTGGCACGGTCGTCGAATAGAGGGTCACATTGATCCATAACAATTTCAATAGTTGTACACAAAATTGAAGCTATATTTAAGTAGAACAAAGGATATACAGATACCGGAAGGAATAAATATAAGAACATAAAAATTCATATTGGGCAAAAATGTACCGGCATTCGCCATGCCAAGGTTAAAATTAAATTCAAACTTGTAACGTTAGTTATTTTCTTCTACTTGGAAGAAGGAGAATGTGACGCGATTTCCCCTACGATTCTCAAGGAGTGGTTCGCGTTCGCGAAGGCAGAAGGAACGGTGAAGTCAGTAATGAGACGTAATTTTGCGATGTAACAAAATACTGATTTATTCAAAATAATAGTGACTGTAGTATGGCCAAAGAGCCTATCACAGAATGGTGGAAACACCGCAAATCTTATGGCAATTTATGCGTTTAACAATCAACGGAACGCAACTCTCATCCACTAGATGTTCAATAGACGCGCTTATCACAAGATATAATATACAACGGACTTGACTAGATTGATCGTCAGTGAATCGTACAAGGTACGCAGATCGGATTTATGCGCGAATCGGAGATGTAATACAAAAATGGTAACGCAAAAGAAAATATTTCAACCAGTCAAGCGACTTTAACGCGACCCAAAAAAACTCAGTCTTCTTTTATACGGAAAAATGACTGGTTGAATGACGCACTTTAATCTCGCGGAATAATTATGATAGAATATAATATAATATAAGAAAATATACGAAAATATAACGAAAAGAGCCAGAATGCAATACCGTGTCTCTAATCGGAATGCGAAAAGTAATACTATAACAACGACGGTTACAGAATTCCGTCGATCGTCTACGATTCAAACGCCTTTTACCAAGGACGAGTTATTGTTCGCTCAATTCGCTTAGGAAACATACACCGAAATCACGACGTACCAAGGTCGCGTGATCGTGGAGCACGTAGGCAAAAAGAAACGTTCGAATTGACTAACCGTGCTGCGGAATATTGACTTTACGCGCCTCTTAAATCGCAGAATGGCGAGCCAGTGGAATCCGAGAATACTTCCGGTCCAGCAAGGTATTCACCTGCGAACCTCAGATCGACAGGGGCACTGACTTCACGATTTCACTCACAATCAAAGGATGAGAAAGTCGCGCACTAAGTCCCGACCCTCGACTCCTTTGTAACTTGAAATACGTGAATTTAAGAGTAACCGGTAACCGTGGATTTGCCGGAATCCGTCAACGTTCTTCCTGTTGTACAAGGCGTACTCAAGGAAGAAATTAAGACTGCCAAGAGCGAGATTACGGCCCTCCAAATTGCAATTTGAAAGTTGCCAGAGCACAAGCAAAACGAGGATGACTCGACCAGGTTCCCCTAGGAATCAACGACGTCTCGGATATGCCTGCGTAGAGCGATCTTTCGAGGGTGCTGAGTCCCAAGATAGAAGGCTACTACTAAATGAAAGGGAGATGTCCAAGCTCGGGCTCTAGTCACAACTTGCTGGATCGCAATCTTAAGACGGTTTTCTCTAGGAAGAGAGCCGTAGGCAAAAGCGTCCGCTCTGCTTGTCGATTGAGACCAGAGTGTCGATGGATCGATATTGAGCTCCTTCGATCCGGCGTTCGAAGGAGGGGATACGCGCTCTACTGTGACGAGTAGGGATAGCACGTACCATCGCTGTAGTTCCGATCTCCCAAGAAAAATGTATACTACTTTGTACTATACTGTGTAACTGTGCATATGTACGGTTACAAGCTGTAACTCATACGTTAAGTTGGTAAAGGTTAAATAACTTTTAAACTTGGAAATTGGAATTTTGCGATTATGAAATTTTCTGAAATAGGAATTTTGAAGTTTTAAAATATCAATTTTGCAACTTTAACGTTTAAATTTTGAAATTTGATTTTCGACAATTTGAAATTCTGAAATTGAAATTTTGAAAGTTTGAAATTAGAATTTCAATATTTCGAAATGTTGAACTTTGTAATTTTTGAAACCCTCATACTCTGAATGCTGTGCCATTTTGACCCAGTTTGTAAATACTTATATTAGGTAAAAGGGACCCCACATTCAGTCTGTGAAGGTTAAAATATGTCATACCAAACATATCCATTTCTAAAACGATAGTTCAGCTGTTATTCATATCAAAATATTGTTAATGACCTTTGTGATTTATTCACAAAATTTTCAACAATTACTACTTTTCTCAAACTAATATTTTTTAATTAAACCGTCCAAGATTGAATTGAAATTAATTAAATTAATTTTAAATTAATCTTACAATTCATTTTCGAAATCCATATTTTCTGATTGGAACTGGTTATGTATCCTTTAGCTGTAGTTTATTAAAATGTTTTTCTTTTATTTAACTTGTGAAGTAGTACTAACATAATTGGTTATTGGCAACTGTAGTGTGATTAACCTTCAGACAGTGGTCCATGGAGAGCGCCCCAATTTTAACTTAGTTTTGTACTTCATATTACTTTCGTTGGCTATATTTTACACTGTTGTTCAAAAAGTTATTCTTCCAATATATGAAACTCTTTCGTTAAATAATTACACATTCAACTTTAGGTTATTATGTTTGTACATGTTTTGTAAATTTGGGTCTTGATTTACCTATGTCACGTCTGGAAAATTTTACACAAATTTGTCTGCCTCACGTTCCCTTATCAAGCCTTCGGGTTATAGGAGTCTCCTCATGTAAGGGACGTGGGGAGGGCGAATTACTGCTTCATCTTTTTCAATTTTCTCCTTGGTTCTGTGTTTTCTCATCAAGCCTTCGGGTTATGAGACTTCTTCATGTGGGAAAAGCACAGGGAAGAGTTTGAGTTTATAATTATTCTATTTTGTCTTTTCTATCCTTTATTCTCTTTACATTTCTTAGTTCTTTTCTTTAATTATTACCCCTCCTTGAAACTATCGTCGTGCTCAACTGCGTAGTAACAGATTTCGAACTAGACAAAAACTCGGGTTCGACCGAGGAGAGGTATCATAAACAGCGTTCGCTGCGCAGTTAGCCAGTGCTTCGCATTATGGGGGTCTCCTCAGGTTAGCTGCGCAAAATCGTAAAGATCAATTTATTTTTTGGATTTTCAACCGATACTCTCCTCTTTTTCACGCGTGGGCGCCAGTTGGTCCTTAATCCGATCGTATGCATGAATTGTCTGCTGGAATGGGAACGCGAAATGAACTAGCAATTCGGATGTTTGTTTGAAAGATAGAGCGAGGAATGAGAACCCTCGCAAGCAAGCGTTAGCACGCGTTCGAAGACTGTTTAGGGGCGAAGGGTCGAACGGGGCAATAAAAACCTTTGTATGGAATTCCGAGAATTTGCCTGAAACCAAGATCCAACGGCAATTTTCGAATAACAAGAACGTTCTCGAACTAGCTACGTTACAAATGTAATAATGAATATTCGACTTGATAGCTTATACACTTGAAAGATTATATACTGAATAATTGAAAACTGCATTCAACCACCGAATGTTTTACAACGTGCGTACCAGCGCAATTCGTGTTGAGAATCTACTATCTACGAACAAATGATCATGAACAAGCCAACAATTGTAAATCAGAGAACGTCGTGATCGCCGATCAATTATTTATACATAATAGTATAATAGATATAACCCATATCCATAATTATTCGCTTTTTATTGTTTAACAGTTCCGATTTAAACTATTAGTTGATAATCGCCTCGTTTTATATCTGATATTGGAATTATAAGCGAGAATAGAATATTCCAGAAATTCGACGGCGTAGAAACACCGAAAAGCCGTTAGACAGAGATGGAACACCAGGAGAGAGAGAAAGAATATGACCTAGAGGAATTTAGCTAGCACGCGTCTTCGACCAATAGCGACGCGCGCGACGCTGTCGTCACGCGCTATGATTCGTGGGATGATTCGTCACGCGCTATGATTCGCCAGGATCGCGATCGATTCCGATCACTCTTCGTCGAACAATCGAGTAAGTCGTGACGGGAGCCCGTGCGTCTAGAGATAGAGTTGTAATTTGTACTTTCACGTGATTTAGCTGCGCGGCAAGTCCTATCCGTAGGCAGAGTGTCGCGAGGGTGAAATTCGAAAATACGTTACAAAGACTCAGTGACGCGCACGTAAAGCCATTTTCATACTATTAAACCTCTATCTTTTCTCTTTATTTAAGTCCGTTTGATCGCGTATTTTTCCGTATTAAACTCATTCGCGTTTATAATTATACCTTTTCAAAATCGTAACCGTCTTGTGATCGTCTTAGTTAAATTTTCATTCGCAATAAAGGGCAATCGGGCGCGCGACAAGTGTTAGTGCGACAGGTTCCTCATCTCTCTCTCTCTTGGTGTTCCAGATTCAACAGCGATTATTCAGCGATTTCATAGCGAACATCAAAACGATTTTTGTCATATATTATATTCTACAGTTTCACGGTAAGCCTGTTTATTACTAATTTGTCGAGCACAGCATTATTATCGACTTTTCAACAAGGCAAAACGGGCGATCTATCAAGCCTTCGGGTTATGAGAGTCTCTCCATTTTAGATCGTCTCGATTCTTACGTTTAGGTACCGATTTACAAATTACACGCTATATTAATATCCTGAATTTTGTTCTATCGCGATTTTCTGTGTGGGACGATTGTTCGACTGCGATATCTGATCAGGGACGACCTGTAAAGCCCTTTCGCGGGTTGTGAGAGCCTCTCCATTCAGGTCGTCACCGAGCGGCCGGAATACCGCTAATTTTCCATCTTTGTAATATATTTGGTCGAGCAAGTCGTCTAACATAAAACTTCAACAATAATCCGTTTAAGCTATATTTGAAGTCCAACTGTAAGTCAAAGGAATGTATCTTTTCTGATCGAATCACTTTTATAAAATAGATTAAGCATC
Organism: Osmia bicornis bicornis; assembly: GCF_907164935.1. Classification (NCBI taxonomy): domain Eukaryota; kingdom Metazoa; phylum Arthropoda; class Insecta; order Hymenoptera; family Megachilidae; genus Osmia; species Osmia bicornis. The sequence continues at coordinate 4,087,209 of NW_025791458.1, read as the reverse complement.
TTTACCCTTGTAAACCAGTATTGCTTTAAATTGAATTCATTTAATAGTAAATATCAGTATTGCCAGAAATTAACAGCATTAAATTCAATAGTCATTTTCAGTTTGTATTACTTTCAATAGTTTTTGAATTACATTATTTCCTTGCACACTAAACAGCATTAACATTTCTTTCAATTACCATTCTCATTTCGTTACATCTAATCTAACGCCAACACAACGTTTTAAGGAGGGACCCGTACGGGACCTAGAACACTGACGAACCCAACGGAAATAAATATCTAAATTTCCGTCTTTTAAAATTGTTCTGATCGTAGAAGACGTTAACGCGTCATACGCGGTCAGAGCTGGTGGCAGCGAGACCTTTCTCATCGCATTAATTAATCGAATCACGAAAAATTAACAAATGAAATTCTTTTCCTTTTTCTTTCTTTTTATCTTTTACGTTGCGCGCTCGCCTTGCGCCGCGCAACGTAACACCTACACTCCGCTATTCAAGGATTAAACAAATAAAATTAAATTAAATGGAAAATACCATTATATTTTCCTGAATGAAATCTAACTGTGTTAGATATTATTCGAATGACTTTTAAAACCAAGATTTTTACGAGAAACAAATAATGTTTTACTAGACGTATTTTAAAATAATTTATTCAATGAATAATACGCTATGAATTTTTTATTATCGCTCGTTGAATAAGTTGCGACGACAGCCGCGGATCGGCGTCGCGCATCGCGGGCCCCACCGCGGCGGCCTTCCCACTCCAGTGAGCGCGGCTATAAGTAGGATCGATCGACACGCGGATCGATGAGTTGCCTCGGGACCTCGGCCCCGAGCTGACCTCCCAGGAGGTCGGACCGGAGCACCGGCAGACTCGGCGTCGCGGTTTGTCCAGGCGACGAGTTCACCGGCAGTCGGAACGTGACGTACGTCACAGGCTGGCAGCTCCCAATCGGTCCAGCAGCCGTAGGCGCCTAGCTTCGCCAGTCCCGAGGTTTGACCCAGGATAACCAAATTAGTGTGCGCCCGTAACATCCACCGGTTTGACCGCGGGGTTCCAGGCGCTAGCTTACACGGCACCGCATCCGGCCTATGGCAACCGATTCCGTCCCGCCCCGAGGCTTGACCTAGGGCGAGCCAGGATTGGTCGTCGCCTCGTTCACTGTTAGGTTTGACCACGGTGTACGAGAAGACAGCCGCACTAGGCAAGCGGACAGCAACTCCACCGCAGCGCGACTTTTGAATAAAAGACCGACGGCTCGAATGGGCCATCCCTTCCCTAGTCTCCGACGACTCCGCGTTTCACGCGTACCCGAGAACACCGCGTCTCTCTCGTTCGCGCTCGCGCTCCGCGCCGCGCTCTCACTCCGCGCCGTAGCCTGTAAGACCGCGTAGCGACAGCTACGACCTGCGCTAGTTGGTAAGACCGCGTGACTCATGTGACGGGCCGGGTCCCGATCGTAGTTCGTAAGCCAATGTACATCTAGGTTTAAGTGCGACACGGCTCCATCGCCAGCTCACGGTTAGCTTCTTTTGTTGTAGCAAGAACGGCAGGAGATACCGCCACCACCACCGACGGCGACACCCGGGGCCGCGGCCGGCGGCCCACCGACCACCTTATAATTATCTTCACTAATTATTTTCGTTGAATAAATATTTCTATTTTTGCTACTAACACCGACTCGTTATTTCACCGAACCTGTTCCCAAGCGAACCCTGGCACGGGGAATCCGACCGCGGTGCGCAAGGCTGGCCAGTGACCAGACCGCCCCGTTACAAAGTAATTATTAGGAAACTTAACAATACTTAAATAGCACTAATAATAATTCTAATAAGAAGTTATAATTATTAGAATAATAAATTATTCACTTATTATAGCTAATTAATTTTATTATGTTTGAAAATTGTATCAAAAGATATTCGTTATTCGTAAATAGGTATGCTCCTTTCTGAAATTAATCTATAAGGAAATAATATATGAACTGCACTTAATTTACAATTTACTGTAACTGATGATACTGTTCATCATTTAACTTTCTTTTACATCATTCATATGCAATAGGCATTTCTTATAGCTTTTCATGCGCTGAATATGAATTTGTAAACCGTTTCTTGCAACTAGTTCCAGTTTTCGAGAAATTGGATTTTGAAAGGAAATGAATGCAATTTTTCAACCTTGAAAATATTTTATGCTTAAAAAGGGATAGCTATTTAATTGTTTTTAACATAAAATTATTTTATGAACTCTTTTAAATGAACTCATATAACTGATACGAAAATATACATAGTTTATTACTTATATATTTTTAATATTATTAATTTTAATTTATTGTTATTAAAATTGAAATTTCAAAAGTTCAACGTTCTATAATTCAAATTACAAAGTTTGCAAATACCAGATTTTCAGAATTGAAAGTTTCATAATTTTAAAGCGTCAACATTTCAAAATTTAAATAATAAAACGTCAGAATTAAAATCTTGAAATGGAGACATAAAAATTTCAAAATTCAAGATTCTATGAATCTTCCAAAACAAAAAATATTATTTATTATTGCATTAAAAACGTTTGAATCGATTTATGATTACGTTCAAAGCGAGTACGACTAATTAATGCCAAATCGCATTGATTTTCATAGGAATTTATCAATTTAGTTTAAAAACTAACGTACTGAGGGAAAATCTACTAATACTATATGTTATGACCGGTTTGACGTGGGTGCACTCTATACTGGGGGGGCATTTCACAATACAAATTTCGTTCGTTGGGCGCCAGCCACTCGCTGTGGCGATCGCGATAAAAAAAAGGGGAAAAGAGGTATTAGGGCGATTATAGTGGAGGGGGTTTCGGGTTCTTACGTCCTCACAACTTCGCGGGGGAGTACGCTGGGAGGAGTATTGGGGGAAGGGAGGTCGCAGGGTTGGAGTTCGTTACGTTACGCGTAGAATGAAGTTGACAAAAAAGGGGGATCTTAAAATGGGGGTCGGAGAAAGGTAGTCGTTGCTGAAACTCAGTACCATACAATAGTAAAATAAGGTATTACCAAAACGCCTCACACCACTCACTCTCGCACTCAAACGCTCCGCAAAAATCGCTACTAGTAGTTGTTCTATGCGGATTCTAAATCACTGGCGTCAGCATTTTTTGTAATTTGACACCACACCGTCAGCAGAAATATGATACCCCCCACCCCGACAACATCCACCCCTCTCCCCACCCTATGGCCTTGAACTGAAATTTGACACCACCGTCAGCAGAAATATGATCCCCCACCCCATAACCACCCCCTCAGCAGAAATAACTACCCTGTGACAACCCCCGCCCTATAACCACCCCCTCAGCAGAATTACCCACCCTATGACAACCCCCGCCCTATAACCACCCCCTCAGCAGAAATACCCACCCTATGACAACCCCCGCCCTATAACCACCCCCTCAGCAGAAATACCCGTTCTATGACAACCCTCACCCTATAACCACCCCCTCAACAGAAATACCCACCCTATGACAACCCCCACCCCATAACCACCCCCTCAGCAAAAATACCCGCCCTAAGACAACCCCCACCTTATAACCACCCCCTCAGCAGAAATACCCACCCTATGACAACCCCCACCCCATGACCTTGAACTGAAATTTGACGCCATAAGCAAAAATATGATACCCCACCCCCATGACCTTGAACTATTTTTGTCTTATCGGAAGACGACACAAGGCCTCATCCACTTTTCTACGTCTTGGAAATGAGATTTTTTGTTGGCGCAGCAAATCTGACGCTGCAATTCGCGACTATAGAAGGTAGAGGTTTTGCTCATGACCTTGAACGAATTTCTCTACGTCTTGGAAATGCGGTTTTTTGTTGACGCTGCAGAGTGAACAGCAATTAAACACTTTCGTCAATGACAGCCCCACTTTAATAAAATGGGAGAATATTTTGCAATGTGCGTCATATATAGTTTGACAATTAGAAGTGCAAGGCTACTTAACGCGTATGTGGAAAAGAGAAATGGAGGCCACGTTACTGCAAGAACTCGAACGCATCACCGAATTATTGGCGCAGCGGGCGATAAACATCAATACTGAAGATGAGCGTTGTGATTGCTTGATGCAATGTGACCAGTGCATCGAATTGATAGACGCACGATTACAAATGGGAGACGATTTATCAGACGAAGGATGGCGAGATATAGAAGCATACAAAGAAAGAATCGACGCTTTGCGTAGGATATTGTATCATGACAATGATCATCCTAGTGGTCAAAAGGCAATATTACTAAACGAACTTGCTTGTATAGAACAACTTTTGACACAACGTATTGCAGCCATAAGTAGTAACGACGACCGAAACGCATGTCTGGTGCAATGCAATCAATGCATTGATTTAATGATAGAGCGATTGCAACTCGAAAAGGACTTATCAACTGGTTTGAAAAATAGTTTAACAGCCAGGATAGCGAGATTTAAATCGTTAAGAGCAGAGTTACACGGATCTGTAAAATAGGCGAAGGTCAAAGGAGAACAGATGCTGAATCACATGCATCATCATCTCTTATCTGGGAGGATGTAGAATCAGCTTTCCATAACCGGATAACTACAGGAATTATAATCAACACCGAGCATATTGAACCACGAAACGTTTTGGAAGATGCCAGAAAAATAGTATTCCAACGTCTAGCGGAAGTTTTCCAAAATCATACATGCATAAAAGTGAATACGGTGTTGTATGGGGAGTTTACCGCTAATAATAAAACTGATGTGAAAAGTTTCAGTGTAAGAAATAAACAATTATTTTCTACATCAAACTTGAACGATTGGTATGACAAATACGTTGTGAACTCAACTTTAACACTGATGGAAGAATTTCAGGAACGGGACAGTGGTTGGGCAATATCGAAAATTCTGCATTTGATGTTAAATATCAATAAATGCAATCCGATGCATGTTGGTTGTTACACCGACATACCAAAAACAATCAAGGACAAAAGAGCGGTAGTAAATGTGACAGTTGACGATGATACGTGTTTTGTCAGATCGATGCAAATCGACCATCATCGTATCCCAACTATGACACCGTTTTAAATTTGGAGGGCATCGCATTTCCAATAACCCTTAATCAAATACCAAAATTTGAGCGCCAAAACGATGTTTCGATAAACGTTTATTTCTGGGACTTGAATGTGAAAAGGTGTGCTCCGCTCCAACTCACCACCAACAAAAGATTTCGTCACGTTAACCTGCTGATGCTTGAAACGCCCAACCGTAATGTGCGTCACTTTGCATGGATTAAAAATCTTTCCCGGCTTGTTTCAAACCAGCTCAGTGCACATAAGAGTAAAACTTATATTTGTGACAGGTTTGTATCATGCCATTACGATCTATTTTAGTGTATGCGTTTGTTCTTTTTGTACTAATGCAGTTACTTTGTTTATATGCAGATGCCTTCACTACTTTTATGCGGAAGAAAAGTTAATGAAACATACGAAGGACTGCATGAAGATGAACGATTGCGCAATCATTCTACCATCGAGTGAAGATAAAATAATAAAGTTTGATAATTTTTGTCACCGAGAACATCATCCATTCATCGTGTACGCCGATTTCGACTGCATGCTTAAGAAGGTTAACAGTAACAGCAATCAAGGACACTGCAATGCATACCAGCAACACGAAGCATACAGTGTGGGATATTATTTTCACTGTTCATACAACGCATCGGTGTGCGAGTATCGCGCGTATCGGGGTCCTGACTGTGCTGAATGGTTCGTGAATGAACTTGAGAACCTTGTAAGAAAAATTGCACCATTATTTAATACGATTGTGCCCATGACAAATTTGACGGGTGATGAAAGAGAAAATTATATGAATGCAACGCATTGTTATATTTGCGAAAAACCGTTCGACATTGACGAAACAAAAGTTCGAGATCATTGCCATTTCACTGGTCGTTACCGAGGACCTGCTCATCAGGGATGTAATTTAAATGATAAAAATACACGTTTTATACCAATAGTGTTTCATAACTTATCGGGATACGATGCCCATTTTGTAATAAAAGAATTGGTAACGATTATCGAAGGCTCGACATCAGTCTTGCCAATTACAAAAGAAAAATACATTTCATTTTCAACGAATCTAAAACGTTACAAAATTTCGCTTCGATTTATAGATTCATTCAAATTTTTAAATTCAAGTTTAGATAAATTGAGTTCGTATCTAGGGAAAGACGATATGACGATTTTACGGTCACAATTTAATTTTTTGAACGAGATAAGATTCGATTTGCTTACACGAAAAGGCATCTTTCCATACGATTATGTTACCGACCACATGAAACTGAGCGAGACGACATTGCCGACATGTGACAAATTTTATAATCAACTAAGCGACTGTACCGTTTCACAGCAGGATTATGACCACGCGATAAAAGTCTGGCACAGTTTTAATATAAAATCACTTGGCGAATACGCAAAGGCCAATAATAAATACATGGATTCGTACAATTCCGAAGAACCATCGCGATATTTAGTATATTTCGACGTTAATAATTTGTATGGATGGGCAATGTCGCAGTATCTACCTTACGGCGAGTTTAAGTGGTTAGACGATAATGAAATTACAACTTTTAACATTCATGCGATATCCGAAAATTCGAACATTGGATATATTTTGGAAGTCGATTTGAAATACCCGCTAGAATTACACGATAAGCATGCAGATTTACCTTTTTGTCCAATACGCGAGAAGCCTCCTAATGCCAAACATGAGAAACTACTCGCTACAGTTCAGGATAAGCAACGTTACATCATCCATTACCGCAATCTTCAACAATGCTTAAATCATGGTTTAAAAGTTTCTGTAATTCATCGCGTTTTAGAATTTAAACAATCTCCATGGCTTCGCGAATACATTAATTTAAACACGCAACTTAGAACTGCAGCTAAAAATGATTTTGAAAAGAATTTATTTAAATTAATCAATAATGCAGTCTTTGGCAAAACTATGGAGAACGTTAGAAATCATGTAGACGTTAAATTAGTTACAAAATGGGATGGTAGATACGGGGCCGAGGCCCTGATATCAAAACCAAATTTTCATAGCAGATCAATATTTTCGGAATATTTGGTCGCAATAGAGATGCGAAAGTTGGAAATTAAATTTGCAAACCCCATTTATGTTGGTATGTGTATTCTGGATATATCAAAAACATGTTTGTACGAATTCCATCATGATTATATTTGGCCGAAATTTAAACATCTTTGTAAAATATTATACACAGACACAGACAGTCTTATATACGAACTGGAATGTGATGACATATACGATGTAATGAAACGCAATATACATCGGTTTGACACGAGCGACTATACCGAGGACAATGTTTACAGTATGCCGCGAGTAAATAAAAAAGTACCGGGATTAATGAGGGATGAAACTAATGGGTGTATAATGACTGAATTTGTCGGACTTCGGTCGAAAATGTATGCTTTGCGCGTAGAGGGCAAACGGGACACGAAAAAAGAGAAGGGTGTCAAAAGTAACGTAGTTAGGAAAACTATTTCCTTCGATGATTATATACGTTGCTTGTATGAACGTTTAGAAGTGCATCGTGAACAGAGATGTATTCGTTCAAAATTGCACAATGTATATTCTATATGTGAAGAAAAGAAGGTGCTTAGTCCTTACGATGATAAACAATTCATAATTCCACAATCCACAAGAACATTGCCTTGGGGACATTATAAAATAAATAATTATTCGTAAAAACATAATTTATTCTTTGCTCCACGAGTAAAATATTAATTTCCAAGTATCTTTATAAGCCTGTAGGGTTTTGAGTTCATGCAAACCTTGCAACTTCATGAGAGAGAAAGAGACCGGAGTTTTTACTTATCTCAGGTCTTAGGGTTTGGAGAGAGATTTTTTCTCAGTGCTTTATAAACCGAAGCGTGTTCGTTTTACTATTCATTATTTGCGGCTAGAGAAAGAGATGGCAGTTCCAAGATTAGAATCTCTGGCATTTTTGGCAATCGTCAAGTATTATCGTAAGTAATCTTCAACAATTACCCTTAGCGTGTAAATTTTATTTATTTTTAACTAATTGTTTTCGTCTTAACAGCCATAATTATGCCGGTGTTTCAATTTGCACCGGCGGAGGAAGCCGCGCGGTTGCCGGCAAAGTGCCGCAAGCGGCAAGAGCGACGGCTTGAATACGAAGCGCGGTGGGCAGCAACGTGGACGAAGGTTGATCTATTCGACCTCCGATATTTGTTCGGGGAGGAAATCGATGTAAGTTGCCTGTCCGTTTTTAGTTTGATTTATTAGATTTTTACTGCGTATTAATGTGTATTTTATCTGTTATAGCCGGACTGGTGGTAGCCGTTCCCGAACGTCCCTAAAATGTAGCCGTTTACATTTATATTTTTTTTGTTTTTTATTTTACTTAGAATATAAAATATATATATAACCATTATTAGTGTAATTTATTCTTTACCACACCCTTCCCCATACTCCATTAATGTAATATGATATGAATATAAAAATTATATAATCGTTATTAATGTAATTTATTTTACCCGACCCTTCCCAATAATCATACTTCATATCCTTATATATTTCTTCTGTGCGTCTGTATGTGACTGAACTCCTCCTAAACGGCTGAACCGATTTTGATGAAATTTTTTGTGTGTGTTCAAGTTGACTCGAGAATGATTTAGATTCACAATTCGGTCCACTACAAAATGTGTTTTTAATTAATTTTTTATTTACAATTTGTTATTGATCTTGGAATGTTTTACATTGGATCCGGCAAACAGCGCTGCGATCGCGGTGATAAAAACATAACAAATCGCAATATGACATAGCCTATGTCCATCTTAAAAGAATAATCAGTCCAATAGTGCAAATTTCATTAAAATCCGTTTAGCCATTTGAACGTGAAGAGGAACAAACGATCAGACATATTCACTTTTATATATTAGTAGGGATAAGGGCAGGGAAATAGGGATAGGAATAAGGAAGTAGGGATAATAATAGTTGATTAAAATTCCCGGGCAGAGCCGGGTAACGCAGCTAGTACTATTATATATAAAGAGACAGCGTTTGTATGTACAGAAAAATGTCAAAAACTACTTGCCCGATTGATACCAAATTTTAACAGTAGCTTCCATGCCTTCTCTGGAGTGACATGGGCTATATTATGCCCATGTACGAATGCCCATGTACATGTATGAATTATCTATTCATCCCGACGAACTACCAGGACCGGTTATGGTGGGACGTAATCACGCGAACCCAGGGAGAGCGGGAGACCCTGGCGGAATATTTACGCAAACTGCAGGTGATGTTTGCCCGCGTCGATCCCCCCGTCCCCGAGCGCGAGCGACTGGTAATCGCGAAAAGAAACCTCCACCCACGATATAAATATGTCGTTGACTTCCATCCTCCCCGATCGTTTAACGACCTCCTTAAATTAGGAGCATGGGTAGACGAGGCCCAAAGATACACCCGCGATTATCGCGAACCGCCACCAGCGGAAACGACCCTTATTCCCGAATGCGGGTATATACCCCCGCGAAGTTCTCGATCCAGACTGGCGGCGGCGGCCGAAACCGCCCCGCCATCCTCACACCGCCCTAAGCCTCGTAATCTTCTTCCCAGACCCTCTACCCCTCCTAACTCGCCCCCAAGAACCCGTAGAGCACTTCCTGGGCCACGTACTCCTCCCCCGTCACCGCCACAGCCCCGAAGAAACCCTTATGCATCCCAGTACTCCAATACAGCCCGACCCTCTACCCCCGATCGCCCTGCTACACCTCCTCCTCCCCTAACGATTACCGAAATCCCTAGTCTAATGTCTCTCCCCACGACACCACCTCCTGCCGGTAGTAATGTCCCGAAATCCTCTAATGCATCGACTACCAACCGCCATACTCCATACGCCCAAGCGACTTCCGGTTCCCGACAACAGCCTCCCCGTTCCGCGGTCCCAACCTCCCAATCTCCCCTGCCCGGCCAGTACTGGAATTGCGGCCAGCAGGGACACTGGTTCGGTACTTGCCAACAAACGCGGAGAAAATTTTGCTTCCGGTGCGGAACGTTTGACGTGATCGCACCGGAATGCCCGAGATGTCTGTCGGGAAACGCACACGGAGGTCGGCGGTAAGGGTTGACGCAACCTCCCCGAAAACACCGATCCAACACCCCGGATCCCGTGTCCTACGCTCCCCACAAATTCCTCCAACTGCCCCCACTCCAACCCCAAGGAAATCCCTTTTAGTAGAGTCCCGTACAGAACCCTATCCCGGCGATAACCGCATTTTCCTCCCTTTACAGCACGGTAAATACATTTTCCAAGCCCTCCTCGACACCGGCGCAACCCATTCTTATGCAGGTCCCAAAATTGCTGAATTATTTAGACCACATTTAACCCCTTCCCAAGCCTGCATGATCCTAGCCAATAATATAAAAGAGAGAATCCTCGGGGAAGTCACCGTCGCGATCCAGGTCGATGACGAAATCCACAACCTCCCCCTCCGTGCAAGCGAGTCATTGGGGTATGAGGTAGTCCTAGGGATGGATTTTATCGCCCGATTTGGAGTGACCATAGACGGAGATCTAAGGTCGTGGCGGACCCCGAACGGACCTCTTCACCCCTTTTACCCTGAATCCTATCCCCATCCTTTTCCCATGAACCTCGCGTGCGCCGGACTCTCTGAAGCAACTCCCGAGGAAATCTCGGGAATTCAAACCCTCCTGGACCACCTCATTCCACCCCCATCCTCCACTCTAGGAACCACTCCTCTCGTAACCCATTCCATTGATGTGCAAGGTCACCCTCCAATTAAACAACGTCCCCGTCGTATGGCTCCCCGCGTTTTAGAAGCTGCCCAAAAAGAAGTAGATTCCATGCTCCAGGCGGGTATAATTGAACCCTCCTCTAGTGCTTGGTGCAGTCGTCCCGTCCTAATTCCCAAACCCAACGGCTCCTATAGATTTTGCATAGATTACCGTGACGTTAATAAAGTCACTAAAAAAGACGCCTATCCCCTCCCTAGTATGGACCGTATCCTGGACACCCTCCGAACTGCCCGTTACATTTCCAAATTAGAACTTAGCCAAGCGTATTTCCAAGTCCCCCTTGATCCCTCCAGTAAAGAAATTACCGCGTTTGCAGTCCCCGGTAGAGGCCTTTTTCAATTCACCCGCATGCCCTATGGCCTCATCAACGCCTCCGCAACCTTCCAACGTATTATGGATAAATTGATTACCCCCGATTGGGAACCCCATATTTTTGCGTATTTAGACGACGTGGTAATCGCGACCGACACGTATGAGGAACATCTAGAATGGCTCGCGAAAGTCCTAACTCGCTTGAAAGAAGCCCACCTTGAAATCAACCGTGAAAAAAGCGAATTTTGTTGTTCCGAAGTCCGGTACCTTGGTTTCCTAATAAATAAAGACGGCATGATAGCCGACCCCGAAAAAATCGAACCCATCCTTTCATACCCTCCTCCCACAACACTTAAACAACTCTGACGTTTCCTTGGCATGGTAAAATGGTATTCCCGATTTTTAAAAGATGTTTCCAAAGACCAAACTCCCCTTACCCGCCTTCTACAGAAAGATGTTGCTTGGGAATGGGGTCCCGAGCAAGCGTCCGCTTTTGAAACCTTAAAAATTGCCCTCACCAAAACTCCCGTCTTGGCTCGTCCCGATTTCACCCTTCCCTTTTCCCTCCAAACAGACGCTAGCGATACGGCTATCGGGGCAGTTCTCGTACAAACCGTGGACGGTGAAGAGCACCCGATAGCCTACGCTAGCCGTTCCCTTACCCGCGCGGAGAGAAATTACTCCGTGACAGAAAGAGAGTGTCTGGCCGTCGTGTGGGCGACCCAGAAGTTCCGCCCCTACCTTGAAGGTTCCGAAGTCACCGTGGTGACGGACCATAACAGCCTCCGGTGGCTTCACCACCTTAAGGACCCCACAGGACGATTAGCCCGTTAGGCCTTGACCCTTCAAGGCCAATCTATGAAAATCGTCCACCGTAGGGGAACCCACAACGTCGTGCCAGACGCTCTCTCCCGAATGTATGGCGACCCCATAGACGGCATGGCCGCCGTTGGTAATGACCCTGACCCGTGGTACTCCAATAAACTCCGCGATGTTAGCGATTTTCCCTCCAAATATCCCAACTGGACAATTGAAGATAACCGATTGTATTACCACCGTCCTAATTCCCTCCTAGATCCCATCGTCCCCGACCTCGACGGTTGGAAATTGGTCCTTCCCCTTTTTCTACGCCAAAAAGCCCTTTCTCACGCCCACGACCCTCCCCAATCCGGTCACCTTGGCATTGATAAAACCTATTACCGTCTGACGCAGGACTTCTACTGGCCTGGAATGTTCCAGGACGTAGTCCAATTTGTCAGACGGTGTTTCCAATGCCAACAAAGTAAAATCTTGCAGCGGCCACCAGCGGGGTTGATGCGAGAGCGCCCGGTGGAGGCGCCCTGGACCGTCGTGGCTGCTGATGTCATGGGTCCCTTCCCTCCCAGTAAATCCCAAAATAAATATCTCCTCGTTTTTCAAGACCTTTTTACAAAATACATCGAAGTAAAACCCCTCCATAAAGCTTCCGCCAAACCAATCCTTTCTGCCTTTGAGTCCCTTGTCCTCCACCGATGGGGATGCCCCAAATTCCTCCTTACAGATAACGGTACAGAATTTTGTAACAGAGACGTGACGAACAGACTGACAATGTACGGAATCAAACAGACGACAATCCCTCCCTACCACGCCCAAGCCAATCCCGTTGAAAGAGTTAATCGAACCCTTAAAACAATGATCACGACGTTTATTGGAGAAGACCACCGAAATTGGGATAGACATCTCCCCAAATTTTGTTTTGCCTATAATACCGCCGTACATTCCTCTTCCCTCGTCTCTCCCGCGTTCCTCAATTTTGGTCGAAACCCCCGTCCCATCCAAAACCTCCGCCACGGAATTAAATCAGATTCCTTAATAACTCCCCGAAATCCCCAAGAATGGTCCAACCGCATTTCCCGTTTAACCCTTTTATACGATATCGTCCACAGAAATCTAGAGAAAGCCTCCTATCGTCAAGCCTCCTATTATAACCGTGGGCATCGTGACGAGCATTACCAAATCGGTGACCTCGTCATGAGACGCCAACAAATTCTTTCCTCCGCAGCCCACAACTTTGCATCCAAACTCGCCCCAAAATTTTCAGGCCCTTATACAATTTCCAAAATCCTTTCCCCTGTAGTGTACGAATTAAAAGACTCCGTCGGAAATATCATTCCGAAAGTTCACATCAAAGACCTCAAACCCTTTAAACCTCCTCCAAATTTTGACGATTCAGTTCCCGATAACCCCTTCTCGAGTCAAGATACCGATGATGTTTCCCAACCAGGACCTTCTTTACAAACCCATGACATTCCCACCCAACAAACACCACAACAGACACCCACGCAAATGTCCCCTTCCTCGCCTATCCCTACTCCAGCGCCTCGTCGAGGACGAGGGAGACCCCGAAAAATCCAAACACCCCAAAACATTCCACAGATAATAAACACACCACCCACTCCTATCCCACTCCCGCGTCGAGGACGAGGGAGACCCAGAAAAATGCAAATACCTCCAAATAATACCCAAGTTATGATGCCCGTACCCGCTCCTACTGCATCCCCTCGTCGTGGACGAGGGAGGCCCCGAAAAGTTCAAATACTCCCAAATCCCACGCAAATCACACCCGCCCAACCAGTTCCTTCTCAACCCCCTCGTCGAGGACGAGGACGACCCCAAAAATACCCCCTAAACCCTTCAGTAAACGTAATTAGGACCGAACACCCTTCCATACCTCCCCTCATGTCCTTACATATTCCCCGGCCCAGGACACTCCTAACAAATAAAGGAAAATTTATCAAATTTGGCGCTCGACCCACAAATGAAATCTGTAGAGAATAAAGAATTTAAACAAAAATTTGGCGCCCGACCAAAGAATGAAAATATGAAACAAAATTTGGTGCACGTAAGTAACGATAAAATTTACCCTTCTAAACAGCCTGACCAAAGTAATAGCACCCATTTTCCTCCCCTTAATCCTCATAAACATTCTGGACACAACAATCATCACAATACAAAGGCAGGTAAAATTTTATGTAATACTCATCCCACCCACCATTTAGCTTCTCCCCCTTTTCCATCATTGTGGCCAGATACTAATTCATTTTCATTGCAGGTCCATCAATAGTTAATTATATTCCAAACGGCAACAAGAGGGTCGTTCAGACCCGCGACCCCCCCTGGATGAGAGAGCAGTATGGACGGATGTGTGACCGTGGATTACCCGCCAATCATTGTATCTCTTTCTCTCAAAATTTTCATCGTTGACTCCCTTATGCTGTATTCCCCGTTTCCGGTCAAGGCGGGGGGGTGTTGTAACGTGGTGACACCCGTGCCCCCCCGTTACAATCGCTGCGCTTCCCCTACCCATGCGCCCACCTAACACTAACCCATAACCCTTCCCTCACCTCACCCCATTCCTACCACCCACCGGTGTCGGGCCGGTGGAGGCGACGGACAGACCAACGAGGAGCTTCGAGGCCGGCGACAGACCCACCCCTCCAACAAACGGGGCAACGTGGGATCCCAAGGAATTCTCCAGAAACTATGATGAAGCGGCCCAAATTGGCGAAAACGTCCACCCGGAGCCATCTGTCGCCGAGCCCGCAGACCTCAGCCCACCCGTCACAGCAGGAAGTTCGTCAGCCCCATCGACCCCGATCACCGGTGTATCGAAGATCGATAATCGATTAGTCCCGTGCCGAAAAAGGCCCCCTTCCAAAACCCCATCCTCTCCCAAAAATATCCCGCGACGGTCTCGTCGTCGCAGCGGCGACGACGAGCCATTATTGAGCCTAAGGCTACCGTATTGAGCGTTACAGAAAGTATTGAGTTGAGTAATAAAAGCGATTAGAGAGTGCGGATTGAGAGTTTGTGAGTGAGGTGTGTGAAGCGTGTTGGTAAGCCCTTTTGATTACCATTCTTTCGATAAACTGTCCGAGTATTGGCAATGTACCCCTTCTCGCTTCGAACCCCTTTTTGTTAACCCCCCTTTTTTTCGTAAACTACGCGTAACGTAGAGACCTCCGCGAGAACCCATCCCGACCCTGTACCTTTCCACCCCTAGCTATTTCCTCCTTGCGTACTCCCCCGCGAAACTGTGCGGACGTAAGTGCCTGAGACCCACCCGTTGTGAATCCCCCAATACCCCTTTCTCTCTCTCTTTTTTGATTTCGATTGCCACATTACGTGGCTGGCGCCCAACAAAATTGTATTTTGCGACACCCCCTTTTTATAGAGTGAACTCCCGAAAGGGTCACAAAATATAGTATTTCGTATATAATTATAATAAAACTATGGTTTAAGTCTAATATCCCAAAAGGTGTTTAGTTTCCCATATCAACAAGAATCATATTACTAATCTTAATAAAAAATTTATTAAATTAAAAGCATTAATAACTGGTCAAGGTCTATTTGTAACTAAATGAAATGGATGATTATAAGAAATTGACATTAATTTTTAGATTCTAAAAAATATAATAAAGAAAGAATAGAAAATACATATGCTTGAATTATTGAAACTGCAATTTCTAAAATTATTAATATATTTTGAATAAGAACTGTAAAAGGTAATAAAATTAAAAAAATAGATATAAATGTTCCTAAAAGAGTTAATAATAAATGTCCTGCAATTATATTTGCAGTTAATCGAATAGCTAAAGTAAAAGGTCGAATAATATATCTAATTAATTCAATTATTACTATAAAATTTATTAATGTAGGAGGGGTATTTAAAGGAACTAAATGAATGAATTATTATTATTATTATTATTATCATTATCATTGTCATTGTCATTGTCATTGTCATTGTCATTGTCATTGTCATTGTCATTGTCATTGTCATTGTCATTGTCATTGTCATTGTCATTGTCATTGTCATTGTCATTGTCATTGTCATTGTCATTGTCATTGTCATTGTCATTGTCATTGTCATTGTCATTGTCATTGTCATTGTCATTGTCATTGTCATTGTCATTGTCATTGTCATTGTCATTGTCATTGTCATTGTCATTGTCATTGTCATTGTCATTGTCATTGTCATTGTCATTGTCATTGTCATTGTCATTGTCATTGTCATTGTCATTGTCATTGTCATTGTCATTGTCATTGTCATTGTCATTGTCATTGTCATTGTCATTGTCATTGTCATTGTCATTGTCATTGTCATTGTCATTGTCATTGTCATTGTCATTGTCATTGTCATTGTCATTGTCATGTCATTGTCATTGTCATTGTCATTGTCATTGTCATTGTCATTGTCATTGTCATTGTCATTGTCATTGTCATTGTCATTGTCATTGTCATTGTCATTGTCATTGTCATTGTCATTGTCATTGTCATTGTCATTGTCATTGTCATTGTCATTGTCATTGTCATTGTCATTGTCATTGTCATTGTCATTGTCATTGTCATTGTCATTGTCATTGTCATTGTCATTGTCATTGTCATTGTCATTGTCATTGTCATTGTCATTGTCATTGTCATTGTCATTGTCATTGTCATTGTCATTGTCATTGTCATTGTCATTGTCATTGTCATTGTCATTGTCATTGTCATTGTCATTGTCATTGTCATTGTCATTGTCATTGTCATTGTCATTGTCATTGTCATTGTCATTGTCATTGTCATTGTCATTGTCATTGTCATTGTCATTGTCATTGTCATTGTCATTGTCATTGTCATTGTCATTGTCATTGTCATTGTCATTGTCATTGTCATTGTCATTGTCATTGTCATTGTCATTGTCATTGTCATTGTCATTGTCATTGTCATTGTCATTGTCATTGTCATTGTCATTGTCATTGTCATTGTCATTGTCATTGTCATTGTCATTGTCATTGTCATTGTCATTGTCATTGTCATTGTCATTGTCATTGTCATTATTATTATTATTATTATTATTATTATTATTATTATTATTATTATTATTATTATTTGTTCGCGTCGCGCGATTGCATACTTGCTCGAGCGGTTGTTTTTAAATTTGGCGCTGTGCGAGGGTCTGCGGTTGGACGATGTCACGCAACCCTGCGCAGGCGCGGGCGGCGTGTCGGTGGTGGTGGCGGGGTATGGCCTGGGACCGGGCCCGCGCATTGAACCGTGATCGGTCAATTTGTGCGGGTGTTTCCCAGAGTTTTTCTGAGTTTTCCCAAGTCTTTTAAAGAGTGAATTGTGTTTTTGGATCTTGGACTGGTGGTGTTCGTTGACGTGCGCTGTGGCTGTCGGGCGTGGGTCCTCTTGTTGAAGCAACTAGGTGCTGTCATTTTATCTGCACGGCCGGGCGATCTTGTGGGTGGTTCAGACGGCTAACTGTGCGCTCAGTTCTGCGATCGGTTGATTCTGCCCACCTGGCTAGCCGTGCAGTTAGTGGTGCGTTTTTTACGGCCACTTTTGTCCTCTTTGCCGTGACGTTACCTGTGATCAGGGTTTGTAGTTTTTTTTGGTAAGGACCACGACGATTTGTTGCGACGTCGGCGAGACACCATCCGATACGATTGGTAAGAGAGCTCTCGATTGTGCGAAGTTATAGCACGGCTTGAATGATTATGCAAGTGCATGTTAGTTTTAATTTCTAGTTTTATTTCTCGTTTTAGACTATTATATTTTGTTGTATCCTTTTATGTATATCTTCTTTTAGTATAATTTGTTTGCTGGGACCAGGCTTTTTCCCCACTTTTGACTGGGGTTTTTTACAGCCGGTACCCGTAGAGTAGAGTCAGTTAGGGTTTTGAATTATTAAAGTTATTTTTTTTGTTTTAATTATATATCAGTTGTTTTATTTATTTACCGGTGACGCCAATTCCACCTCATGTCCTTCCTCATTTTATTGTAACTCTGAATAGTCGGAACATATTTTTTGGTGCTCCGGATGAGGAATGAGGTGATTGTGCAGAACCGAAGTTAGTTGATTTGCCAGTTTTGAGATCAAATACAGTGAATAAAACTAGAGATTGACTTTTAGGCTGACTGTTAAGAGACAGCGTTATCCCGTTGCATGGGCGATTCTTTGTTCGCGCGTTCTTTCCTGTAGGGGCGAGTAACGTAAATATAGACTTTTGGTCACGTCGCCACGAGTTCAAGTGGGCCCTCGGCGTCACGTTTCTTCGAACTTTGCGGTCCGTTTCGACTGCAGAGACGTGGGAAATTTTTATTTTTGTTTGAGAATAACGTCAGGGCTATAGTGATTTATTGTTTGTTTTAATTATAGTAGAGCGATACAAATATTATATTGTTATATTTTCTTTATTCTTGTTTGGTAATTGGTTTATTTAATTTAATTTTGTTATTAGCTTATTTTATTAGTTTTGATTCGCGGTTTAGATTAATTAAGTAATTTCGAGATTCTTTGATTAATATGGCGCCTACCGCTTTGAAAAGGCTCATTACGGTGCAGTACACGCGATTAGCAGAAATCGAGTTGTCGAGCTCTCGATTAAGAGACAAAGATCGCAGCACTTTTAATCGAAATATTATAGCTTCGCGAATCGAGTCCCTACAGGAAATCTGGAAGGATGTGCGTAGCGCGCATGCTGATATTTCAATTCGTGATGAGGCGGAGGGCGACGCGTATCTTACGGATAATGTGATTGGCCGCTTGCAATCGACATACGAAGATACGCTTGATTTTTTGTTGACTGTACAAGCGGAATTGGAGGCTGCAGAGCAGCCTACCTTGCCGACCGGGCCACCGAACGCTAGCTCTTCTTTAACACTCGAGCACCGCGCGGCTAAACTTCCCAAATTAGATTTGCCTACGTTTTCCGGTCAATACGAGGACTGGGAAAATTTCTGTGATTTGTTCACTAGTTTAGTATACAATGCACCCGGCTTGGCTGATGCAAGCAGGTTGCAATATTTAAAAACTTGTTTAAAGGGGGCGGCTGCGGATCTCGTTAAAGATGTGACGACTACGAACGCGAATTATTCGGCGACGTGGCAAGCTTTGAAAGTGCGTTTTCACAATCCGCGTTTGATTGTGTACAAACATTTAAGGGCACTTTTGGATATGCCATATTTGAAAAAAGAATCCGCAACAGAGTTGCGTTCATTTGCTGACGAAGCTCAGCGTATAGTACGGGCGTTAACAAATTTGCAAATGCCAGTAGGGCATTGGGATATTTGGTTTGTTTATATCCTAGCGGCTCGTCTGGACTCCGATTCTCAAAAAGCGTGGGAGACGGAATTAAGTGTTAGGGATCGTCGTATGGTTTTAGATAGCGTCGCGGAATTGGGGGACGTAAACCCTTTAGATCGATTTCCGAAATTCGCGGATTTATCCGAGTTTTTAGAAAAACGCGTTCAGGCGCTCAGTATGGTCGCTTCAAATAGTATTAAACCGGAAAAAAGGGCCTTCAGCTATACCTAAGACTGTACTGGGCTCGCGACGGGTATTCCATGCTGTTTCGTCTCAACCTTCAGTTGATGGGAAACCGAAGTGTCCCTTGTGTACTGGCGCGCACTGGTTAGCCAAGTGCTATAAATTCCAGGCCAAGAGACCTTTCGACCGCCGTAGAGAGGTACGCCGGTTACAACTCTGTTACAATTGTTTTGGCCGTCATAGGGTGTCCGACTGTCGTTCGTCTTTCCGTTGCACGCAATGCAAGGAAAGGCACCATAGTATGATTCATTTGGTACAGGCCAGCGGTTCTCAGTCAAAGGAAAAAGATTCGGTTGAGTCACAGGGTTCAAACAACGGGAAACCCTCTACGTCCTCGGGTGTTAATGTGCACACTGCACGTGTTCTTTCGCGTAGGTATACGGTGCTGTTAGCAACTGCTCAGTTAACGTTGAAAGGGCCACACGGGGCGCAGACCCGTGTGCGGGCTTTGCTAGATCAGGGATCTCAAGGTTCGTTTATATCCGAATCAGTTGCTAACCTTCTAGGTTTACGAAAGCGTCGCGTTGATGTTCCGTTAATGGGTCTCGGTGCGAAGTCTGCCGGCACTGCCTGTCTGGCTACGAGTTTTAAAATATGTTCGTTAGTTGACCCGTTGTTTCAACTCGAAACGGAAGCGTTGATCCTGTCGAAACTCACGTCGCAGCTTCCGGCTCGACACATCATGGAGTTGGATCTCGGGTCGTTCGCGGGGTTGTCTTTGGCGGACCCAAAATTTTATATTCCGGGATCGGTCGACGTTATTTTTGGTGCAGACATTTATGGACAATTGTTGCGTTCGGAACTGCGTAGTTTTCCTCCCTCGTCCCTGATTGCGCAGGAGACGGTCCTTGGTTGGATTGTCTCCGGCCCTGTACGTTCGGACGGTTCACGGCGGGCGGTCCACCATTTAGCCGCGCCACTTCACATGTTGCATTGTACCGCGGAGCATGACCTAGACGAGTCGCTACAGCGGTTTTGGAACCTCGAAGATTTACCAGCGGCCACGTCGCTAAAACCATTAGACGAAGCGTGCGAAAGATTGTTTCGAGAGTCACACGGTCGTAATGCAGACGGTCGGTTTATTGTACGTCTTCCGTTAAAATCTGAGCCGCCAGCGGTTGGTCCGGAAACCAGACGTATGGCTATCGGCTCTCTTGCGCATATGTATCGCCGGTTTGATCGCGATTCTAGACTTGCATCGGCATACCGCGAATTTATGTCCGTTTATGAAAGTTTAGGACATATGGAGCGTGTTCCTGCGTCGGAGCTTGTTAATTCGCGTGCATGGTACCTTCCACATCATGCGGTCGTGCAATCGACGCCGTCAAAGTGGAAGATTAGAGTAGTTTTTGATGCGTCGCGAAAGACTCGCGAAGGTCAATGTTTAAATGATTTTCTTTTGCCGGGACCTGCTCTTCAGCGTGATCTCTCGTTGATCTTATTAAATTGGCGACGGTATCGTTTTGTGTTTACGGCGGACGTTGTTAAAATGTTTAGGCAAATTTGCGTCGCGCGCGTTGATCAAGATTTGCAAAGGATAGTATGGGCTCCTAGCTCGTCGGAGACGCCGGTGGAATACCGGTTGACAACCGTGACTTATGGGACGGCGTGTGCTCCCTATCTCGCGATTCGTACGCTTCTACAATTAGCGGAGGATGAAAAATCGCGCTTCCCTCTCGGTGCCCAGTGTTTAATATACAATACGTATGTGGACGATACGTTTTCGGGCGCGGACGAGCTCGCCGTCGCGGTGCGCACCCGACGGGAGCTCATTGACCTTTTAAAATCGGCGGGCGTTAAGTTAGATAAATGGGCCGCGAATCATGCTGATTTGCTGCCGGGCAATACACAGCAATCTGGGACGGAAGACTCAAAATCAATAGGTATCGATGAGTCTGTCAAAACTTTAGGGGTTCAGTGGAATCCAAATCGGGATGAATTTCGTTTCACTACGTTAGATTTTAAAGGCTTAACCGGAGCAGTGACCAAGCGATCTGTTCTCTCCAATATTGCGCGCTTGTTTGATCCGCTGGGGTGGTTGGCTCCGATTACGATAACCGCCAAGATTTTGATGCAGGATCTTTGGATTCTAAAGATTGGATGGGACTCTGTTCTACCACTAGATGTGCAGGATAGATGGCGTGATTATTGTAGCTCTCTTTCAATTTTGCCTGCCTTGCCAATTAGTCGATGGTTGGGAGCCTCTTGCGACTCGGGTTTGCAGATTCATGGGTTCTCAGACGCCTCATCTCGTGCTTATGCTGCAGCAATTTATATTAGAATTCATGAGGGAAATGGTCGGTTTCGAGTTTCTCTGCTATCCGCGAAAAGTAAAGTTGCTCCTGTGAAAACAGTGAGCATTCCTAATTTAGAGTTGTGTGGGGCCGTATTACTTGTCAAGCTTCTTTGCCATGTTCGTAAACTAGATTTTTTACAGAATTTGCCTGTTTTTACTTGGTCTGACAGTCAAATTGTTTTGACTTGGCTTCGCAAACACCCATGCCATTGGAAAACTTTTGTGGCGAACCGTGTATCGTTCATCCAGACCGAGTTGCCGAGTGCTATATGGGCGCATGTGCCCACGAATGAGAATCCCGCAGATTTGGCTTCACGTGGTAGTAAGCCTGTAGACTTGATACATGCAAACCTGTGGTGGCATGGGCCTGATTGGCTTGCGATGCCCGAAGAGCACTGGCCGAAAGCGCCGCTAGCTCCGCAGGTCTTGCATGTTGAAGCGACTCCGAGTGATCCGGAGATTTTGTGTAAATTTTCTACGTTGACTCGGTTAACTCGTGTTGTGGCTTTTTGTTTACGTCCATTGGTTAGTTTGCGAAGGCGCAAGGACAATCTTTCTAAATTACCTGATTTTTTGACCACATCAGAATTGTCTGCAGCACGAATTGCAATAGTTAAGTTGGCACAGGCGCATGCTTTTGATTCAGAAATTAAATTGTTACAGATGGGGAAAAGTTTACCGAAGCGTAACCCTTTGCTTAGTTTAAATCCGTTTGTGGACAAGATGGACGGTGTTCTGCGCGTTGGGGGTCGTCTAGCAAATTCGAGTTTGTCTCACGATCGCAAGCATCCACCTATTTTACCGCGTCGTTCTCCACTTAGTCGTTTGTTTGTTCGGCACGCGCATCGTTCCTGTCTTCACGGTGGACCTATCATCATCATCATCATTATCATCATCATCATCATCCGGACGGTGCGGATTACTGTCTCGGATTCCTCGGGGCGCACTTTCGTGCGGATTACCCCGAGGACTTCCGCGTAACTCTTACCCTCCGCGGGCTTGACTACCACCGCGCTCCTGTTGGAGCGCGGTCGGTTCTTCCTTTTCTTCTTCTTCTTCCTCTTTTTAGCTGGATCCGGCGCTTCCGCCGGCTTCGGCTTAGTTGCCGGGTTTTTTCATCGGCACCTTCTTCTTGTTCCCGCCCTTCTGTGGTGCGGACGGGGTTTTTGGCTCCTTGCCCTTTTTCTTCTTTACGACCGTGGCCCAGGACTCCGACCCCTGGGCCCTCGTTTTCCTCCTCTTTTCCTCCTCCTTTTCCTCCGGGCTGGAGAGGGTTGCCCTCGCCCTCTTTTGAGAGGGCGTTGCAACGACCGGAGTACAAGGAGGTGGTGTCGCCGGCGACATGGGCGCCGAAGTTTCGAGCGCCCTAAGCGCTTTGCAGCGCGTCATCCTACTGAAGCAGAGCAGATCAACCAGCTCGCCAAGGCGGGGGATGCCCTCTTTGACGGGATTGGCGATATTTCTCTGCTTCTCTGTCGCCGCTTTCATCGCATCCAGGACTTGACGCATTCGCGTCAATTGGGCGACTTCCACTGCGTCAACCTCCTTCAGTTATTATTATTATTATTATTATTATTATTATTATTATTATTATTATTATTATTATTATTATTATCTAGTTGAGGCCAGCCGGGCACTGAGTCCTAGGGGACCATTGTACCCGGGCCGCTAGGCAGCCTCGGGCATGTCGACTCCTCTGTGAGTCCCATGCGCGCCAGGTGTTTCCTCGTGTACCAGTGTCCTGTCACTAGGCCCACGAGTATGCGCAGTTGCGCCCTGTCCAGGTGAATTAAGGTGTCCCCCAGCTTTTGTGACGGTCCCTCAAATAGGGCCCTCGTGTGTCTCATGCCGTTAGCGTTATGCCAGAGCCTGATGAATTCCTGGTTTAACCAGTCCTTGGCCAGGCCTTTCAATGCATAGGTTGAGACGCCAATGGGGTACTCATGGCATGGCTGGGAGCTTGTCGCCCCCATTCGTGCCAGTTCGTTAGCCCTCTTATTACCTGGGATACCAGCGTGACCTGGTACCCACAGCAGCTTAACTCTGTTGTTCACAGATAGCTGTCTCAAGGTCAGTGCACAGTCCCTCACTAGCTTAGATCCAATTTCCACTTTGTGGAGGGCTCTAAGCGCGGCCAGGCTGTCACTGCAGATATCGATGTGTTTTCCTGAGTGGGCCCTTTCCAAACTATATTTGGCGCAGGCCCAGATGGCAAACACTTCTGCTTGGAAGACAGTAACGTGGTGGCCCAGCCTGTGGGTCATTTCGACCCTTGGGCTCTCCCCCGCAATTCCGGCTCCGGTGCCAGATCCGGCCTTGGAGTCGTCTGTGAACCAGACCAGCCCCCCCGGAGTCAGAATGCCGTTAGGGTCCTTCAGCCATTTCTCCCTGTCTGGGAGGATTAGGTCATATTCTCGTCTGAAGAGGTACTACGTCTTGCAGCGGTCTCCACCTCGGGTCAGGATTAGCTCTGATCCCAGGTCCCTGAGGATCTCGGTGTGCCCGCCGCTCACCGGGGACCATTCTTCAGCTTGGTGGAGGCAGATGGCCGCTCTCCAAGCCGCTGCCATCACTTTTAGATGGGGTGGCTTGCTATCGAGCAGCGCACCCATTGCCATAGTGGGCGTGGTGGGGAGTGCACCTGTTATCCCCAGCAACGCTATTCGGTATATTCTTTCTATAGCCTTCCTGTGTGCTCCCCTCTTCATGGAGGTCCACCACACAATCGAGGCGTATGTAACGATAGGTTCAAGGATGGCCTGGTATATCCACCTGACCATCCTTGGTTTCAGTCCCTATGTCGGGCCAAACATTCTGCGGCAGGCCCAGTAGGTGCTAATTGCTTTCTGGGTCTGCCTGTTCACATGGTTCTTCCAGGTGAGTTTTTTGTCTAGTATTACACCTAGATACTTTACCTCATCTGTGAGCTGTAGTTGCGTCCCAAAAAGATGAGGAGTCTTAAAGTAAAAGCGTCGTCTCTTTGTGAATAGGACCAACTCTGTTTTGCTCGGGTTAACCGAGAGCGAGTGTGATCGACACCAAGATTCTTGACCGTGAGGTCGTCGGCGTAGCCCTGACCCTCAAAGCCTTCCGTGGTGAGTATACGAATGAGTTCGTCAACCACGAGGGTCCACAGCAGGGGGGACAGGATTCCTGCCTGCGGGCAGCCCCTCGCACGTCGGCACTCACCGTCTCCTCTCCCAGGCTTGCTGTGGTTGTTCTATTCGTCAGCATATTGTGGATCCATTTCACGACGGAGTCCTTAATGTTGTATCTCCTCGCGGCTTCCTGTATAGCATCGTGTGGGGTGTTATCAAACGCCCCCTCGATGTCGACGAAGATGCAGAGGGCGGATTCATCTTTCGACAGCGCGCCTTCAATGAAACCTACCAGTTTATGAAGTGCCGTCTCGGTGGATTTGCCGTTTTGATAGGCGTGTTGAGAGGGGTGCAGCGGTTTGCTGACCAAGACCTCGTCTCTGATGTACCGATCAACCAGCCACTCCAGCGTTTTCAGCATGAAAGAGGTGAGGCTGATGGGTCTGTATGACTTGGCAAGGTCGTAATTGTCCCTCCCTGGTTTCGAGATGAACACTACCTTGGAATGTCTCCAGGCTTTAGGTACGTAGCCCTTCGCTAAACAGGATTTGAAGATCTGGCCCAGGCGCCTGTACAGGTCCTCTCCGCCCTCCTGAAGGAGTGCCGGGAAGATCCCGTCAGTGCCTGGGCACTTCAATCTTTTGAAGGAGCCGATGGCCCACTTCACCCTGTCCGTATTTATCACCTTTTCAGCTATTCCCCAGTCAGCTGGAGCGGGGTCGGTGTGCGTGGTATCGCTACGGCGCCGCTCCTCGATCCTCTGCTACTGAGCCAGGGAAATGAGTTTGAATAAGGTGTTCTAATGTTTCTCTGTGGTCGTTCGTCAGACTTCCGTTTGGGAGTCTGAGGCGATCCAACCTTGGTGAGGGGCCTGTTGCGAAGACCTTCCTTAACCTGGCAACTACAGGTAGTGCCTCGGTTTCTTTGCAGAAGGTCTTCCAGGCCGTCCTTTTACTGGTTCTTATTAACTTTTTGTAAGCTTGCTGGGACTTTTTGTAGTTGTCCCAAGCTGGCTCCGTATTGACCTTCATGGATTATTCAATAGTTTACGGGTGTCCTTCCTGGCTTGGTCCAATTTCTTGTTCCACCAGGGGACACTTTTGCTACTGTTCCTAATTTTCGCCGGGCAGGCAGCCTCGTAGGCTTGAGTAATGGCAGAGCTCAAATGCTCCACCGCTTGCTCAATTTCGCCTACGGTCCTGGGACGCTGACAGTTCCCCTTCAGCCTCCCTTCCAGGCCCTCTCTATAGAGTGCCCAGTTAGTGGCTTTTGAGTTCCTGTAAGCCTCGCCAGTGCCGCCTTCCCTGTCGCCTGTTTATTCAAAAGTGATAAGGCGGTGGTCCGAGAGTGTGCTCTCGTCCCGTACCTGCCAGTGTTTAATGACCTGTGTCACCTTGGCAGAGCCCAGGGTCAGATCGATCACCTCCTGTCTGCGGGAGGTCACAAAGGTGGGAGAGGAGCCTATGTTAAGGATCTACAAGTCCGTGGTGGCGAGGTACTCCAGCAGTGCTGTGCCTCTACCGTTGGTATTAGTACTGCCCCATACGGTGTAGTGCGAGTTGGCGTCGCAGCCGATCACCAGGTGCAGACCATTGACAGCACAGTGATCTATCAGAACCCTGAGTTCCCTCGTGGGTGGAGGTTCCTCAGAGTCGTACGGAAGGTACGCATACCACCAGCTCTGACGTGTTTGCACCGAGGTTAAGTTTAACCTTAACCGCTGAAAGATCAGCTGTACAGAATTCATTTAGTTTCAGGGCCGCTATCTCCTTCTTGACGAAAATACAGGCCCTGGGCCTTGTGGATGTGGCATCGTAGTAGAGTGAGCCGCACCCCGCGTTTAGCCCTCCTATATGTTCCTTGTGGATCCAAGGTTCTTGTATGAGGGATATGTCTGTCTGCTCCATCGCTATGCGGCGATGGAGAATGTCCGTCGCCGCCTTGCAATGTTGCAGGTTGATCTGCGAGATCTTGGTACCATCTGACACCTTATTGGTGCCAGCGTTGGTCCTGTCTCGCTTGTTTTTGATGGGTGGAGAATGTTCCCCCCAGGGGCCCATTACACCTACCTTTGAGGTGGGCCCTTACCAGAGCCCTTCCCTCTCCATACTTTTGTACCGGCCTTCATGGCGCTTGGGAGGGTACGTTGGTTACCCCTCTTCACTCCCATGAATCCGGTACTTTTCGTTGCCTCCGCTGCGGTCGGCCTTCCCCTGGACGTCGCTGCCCTGGGGATGCTCCCGCTTATCGGAGGTGGCATTGTGGCGTCCTTTGTTCCTTGGGAGGATTCAGCGGCCGCCACTTGTTGTATATTCTCCCGGGGTGGGAAGGTGTTGGTGCAGGGGATGGGGGTTTCCGAGGGCATCCCTGACGACGCCCTGGTTTCCCCCTCATCGTTCCTCCCTTCATCGCACCCTTTACTTTCCTCTACCACCGGGTCCGTTATTGCCGTTCCATGCCCGGCTTCCTCTGTTGTTTGCTTGGGTTCCTCCGTGGTTCCGGCCGGTCCCTCTCTGAAGAAGGCCCTCCGTAGTCCCACGTGGAACTCAAACTTTTGCCTCTCGATGAGTCTATGGGAGGCAGGATCAACCCCCAGGACAAGGGTGACCGAATTTGGTCCCTCCCTTCTGCTCCACACCCTCCATAGGTTGGTGTGGAGCCCTGGGTTTTGTCCCTCCATCATCCTGAGGATGATCTCCGTCTTGGTCGGAGGTCCCGGGATGACCGTCATCATTCTCTTTAACTTTGGGAGGCGTTTGCTGTCCAGCACCTGGAGTTGCGCGCCTTCCCAAGGTTTAATAGCGGTCGCCGTGGCTTTCAGCCATTCTACCGCTCTTGTATCCGCGCACCTCACCAGAAGGACTCCGCCTCCAAACCGGCACTCGTCAAAGCGCGGCATGGTTCCCTCCTTGTGGGCCCCACACAGCGCCTCCACGATCGCCCGTTCAACGGCGGAGGCCTGCGCCTCGTTGAGTGTCCACTCCGGATAGTTGGTCGGCACATTTGCCAGCCTCCGCTTCGCAGTTAACGCCTCCTTGAAGCTTACTGGCGCTGGGAAGATTTTTTGTCTCCTTTTGGCGAGCGGTTGGGTGTTCGGGGAAGTGGATGGTCGGGCCCTTTTCAGCCCTTTACCGTCCACTTCTCTCCTTCCTTCCTTCGACGTCGCCGTACGGGGTTGCCCAGTTTGCGAGCCTCTCCCCCGGCGGCCGTCGTCGGGTTCGCCCCCGCTTCGACTGCTTTCCCGGTGGGAATAGCCCCGCTATTGTTCCCTTCCAGCGCTAAACGCGCCCTACGGGCCCTCCGCTTGGCTGCCCCACCGAGTCTTATTTTTCTCTCCTGCACTGCCTGTTCCGGGTTTGGGATGTCTCCCTGCCCAGCCCCGGCAGCACCTGAGGAAAGTTTCTCGTTGAGGGTGAGTGTATCCGGAGCCGGCAAGATTGAACCCTCGCCCGCTACGGATACACCCTCTTCGGTTCTACCCAACGACGGTTCCTCGGAGGCGGTTCCCATGAGTGGGCCCCTAACCTCTTCAGACACCACGTCCTTGGGTGTTTCAGTGTTTGATGTTGTGGTTTGTGTTTGTGTTGTTTCTGTTTTTGTTTGTTCCATATGTGTCCCACGAGTAGTCGGGAAGTGTAGGCACGCCCCTGCACAGCGCGGATGCAGAGGTAAGGCTTAATACAATGGGGGTTCGCCCGGTACCCCAAGGGCATCGTTCATGACACCATTACCCCGGTGCCATCCAGCTCTCGGCACGATTGCTTACACCTTAGCTTGGGGAGCTGGTCCGCGACGGGGCTTTTGTTTCCCTCCTAGGGTTTTTGGCCGAAGGGGGTCCCTTATAGCACCCGCTGGCCGGAGCATTCCATGGACACACCTTTCTCGTATCCCGTACACCTGAGGCGAGCCATTCCACGTTACACGGGGTCCGCTTCACGCTCCGGTCGTCCTCCTATCCGCCACCTGGAGACACGCTCGGTTGGGGCTCAGCCTGGTACGACCAAGGTCGACCTGGTCCCCCGCGCCCCTTGCGGGGGTTGGGCAACTCCGAGAATAAATTAATATAATTAAAGGTTTGTTTCATCATCTATAAATAAAAAATCTTAATCAAAATGAAAGTGTAATAATTAAATTAAATGATATATGACTTGTTGGTGTAAAAATATAAGGAAATAAATCTATAAAATTTCTTAAAGTAATAAAATTATTAATCTAAAAAAAATATAAAATGTTTATTTTATATTTTTTTTTTGTTAAACATTGAAATTCAGAAAAAAAAATCTTAGAAATTAAAATAATTAATATTTCAAATCGAGAAGGAATAATTCAAAACTTTAATGGTAAAATAATAAAAATTAATATTGATCTAATTCATTTAAAGAAAAATATATACTTGTAGTTGATCAAAAATTTCAAAAAGATTTATTATCATTTTCAATTAAAAATTTTATAAGTTTTATAAGATTTTTAGGAAAATAAATTTTTCAATTAATTGGAAAAAAATAAATTTTTTAAATTAATATAAAAAAAATTAATAATTCAAAAATTGAAATTAATATCAATAACTAGGACTTATTTGTGGGATAAAATTTTGATTAAGAGTAAATTTTACTATATTTGGTTTAAAGACCAATTCTTATTTTATTTCAGACACTTAATGATTAATTTAAAAAATAATTTGAAAATTAATTTTAATTTGACAAATTAATGTAATTTATTTAACTAATTTTTTAAATAGAATTTTTAATTCAATTTATAAAATTGTTATAAGATGTAGATTCTAGAAGAGATTCCCTTACGGGTAACGATTGTGAACGGACGCATGTGGTGTCGAGTGGGTGAACAAAGGAAGAAAAAAGGTGAAAAAGTGGAAAAGAGAAAAAACAAGGGCAACAGAATCAGTGAGCGGAAACGGGAGAGAAAGAGCGGCGGTGTAGGATAAAGGGAAAACAGTGTATGTAAGAAGAAGTGTAACAGAAAAGGGGTACGTTTGTGTGAGATTAGGAGGAGATAGAGGCTGAGAAAGCGCGGCAACGGGAGAAAGAAGAGAACAGGAAGAGACATCTAGAGGACAGAGAATAAACCGGTGAGCAAAGGAATGCTCGGGAATAAGGAAGAGGCGTAGGGAAACAGTGGGCAGCAAAGAAAGGAGGAAACGAAGGAGAAGAGGAAAACAAGTGAAGGAAGAGAAGAGGCCGGAAAAGCAGACAAAGGGGTAGACGTGGAGGGCCGACCAATGTAGAGGCTCTAACGAGGGAAAAGAGCCAGAGTGTGGGAAATATGCCCAGCATAGAGGATATCTGGAAAAGGAAGAGGGAGTCAGAAGCAGGATACGAGGAGGGGGAGAGGAAGAGGGGTGGGGGAGGCGGAAGCCAACAAACGGAAGAATGGATATTTAGAGAAAGCAGCATAATAGAGAGATCGCGGGATAAGAAAAAGGAGAAAATGGAAGAAGAAAGAGGTTTCCTTGAACTAAAGGAGATGATAAAAAAGCTAGAGAAGGCCAAAAGGCCTGGGGGAAAGGATTGAAACTAGCACAAGGGCTCTGGGAAAAGAAATGAGGGAGGAGATAGCCGGAATAAAAGGGGAAATAGGAAAGCTAGAAGACGAAATGAAGAGAAGAGAGGATAAATGCATGGAATAAAAGAAAGACTTGGAAAAGAAAATGGAAACATTAAGAAAGAAAGTGGAGGAGCTAGGGGAGGGGGAGGCAAAAAGAAAACACCAGATGGAAAATGATAGAAGAGAGAATGCAAAGCCTGGAAAGGGGGGCAGCAGAGAAATCAAAGGAGGAGAGCGAAAACGAGGAAGTAAAAGCGAACTAGAGAGGAAATGGGAATGGAAAGAAAAAGAGGACAGAGAGAAAAACATAATAGTCAAAGGGATAAAAGTGAAGAGAGAAAAGATAAAGGAGAGAACAGAAGAGCTCCTAAAAGAGATCAGAGTTCAGGGCGCGGTAGAGGAGGTGTAACCGGTAGGGTACACAGAGGGGGGGGGGGAGGAAGTAAACATGGTACAGCTGAGGCTGAAGACAATGGAGCACAAAAGAAATGTGATGGAGAAGAAGAAGGGCCTGAAGGGCAGGGACGAAAAAATAGAAGAGGACCTAACATGGAGGGAGAGGAGGACACAGTGGAGGCTAAGGAACATAGCAAGAGAGGAAAGAGAAAAAGGAAGATATGTTTGGGTGAATTACGGAAGAATCAGGAAAGAAAGCAAATGGTGGAGGTGGGACGAGGAAAGTGATAACTTGAAAGATTGGGAAGGGAAAAAATGGCAGGAAAATAACGGGGAAAATAACGGGGATGCATACAACAAGGGGGAAGGGAAATGAGGGACGAAAGAGAGGGGGGAAAAGAGAGAGGAAGCAGGGAGAAAGAAAGCCAGTGAGAGAGCGTGGGGGAGGAAGGAGAGAAAGAAAAGAAAACAGAAGAAAAAGAAGAGAAAAGAGAAAAAGTCAGGAAAAGAGGAGGACAGAAGAAGAAGAGGAACACGAAAAGGATGAGGGGCGGGGCGGAGGGAGAAAAGGAGGAGTGGGAGATAGGATGTCTGGAACTGCGCGGAGATAAGAA
The DNA here is from genome assembly GCF_907164935.1 of Osmia bicornis bicornis. Classification (NCBI taxonomy): domain Eukaryota; kingdom Metazoa; phylum Arthropoda; class Insecta; order Hymenoptera; family Megachilidae; genus Osmia; species Osmia bicornis. The sequence goes on along the minus strand of NW_025791458.1, from coordinate 4,055,725 downwards.
ACAAAGATGAGGACTTCTGGAAGACGATCACACAATGGGACGTAATAGTTCTAATGGAGACTTGGCTGGAGAAGAAAGGGTGGGAGAAGATAGAAGGAGGACTGCCAAAGGGATACAGGTGGGAAGCACAGTTGGCTGAAAGGAAGAACAAAAAAGGAAGGGCAATGGGGGGAATGCTGATGGGGGTGAAGGAGGGCCTGATGGGAAAGGAAGGAAAGATAATAAAAGAAGAGGAAAAGGGGGGAATAATGACGGTGGAATTTATGAGAGGGGAAGAAAAATGGAGAGTAGTGGGGGTATACGTGAACACGGACATAGAGGAGAAAATGAAAAAGCTCAGGACAAGAATGGAAGATATAAGAGACGAAAGAATAACGATTATAGGAGGAGATTTCAACGCGAGAACGGGAGAAGAAGGAGGGGGAAGAAGGGTAGGGAGAAAGAAAATCGAAGGATAAAAAACAAAATGCGGAGGGGAGAGCACTGTTGGAGGCTTTGAGGGAGACGGGGTGGGAGATACTGAACGGGAACATCAGTGGAGACGAAGAGGGAGAATTCACCTACACGGGAGCAAGAGGGAGCACAGTGATAGACCATGTGTTGGTAGAAGAGGAGGGTAAGGAGAAGATTAAAAGAATGGAGACAGGGGATAGAATAGACTCGGACCACCACCCAATGATACTAAAAATAGAAGGGAGAGGAGTGGGGAAGGAAGAAGAAAGGGGAAGAAAGGAACAAGTGGCGAGAGGAAACTGGACAGAACAGGGAAGGGAAAGGTTCAAAAAAGGAATCAAATGGAGAGAAGCGAGGAAAGAGCAAATAGAAGAGGATATGGAGAGGATGATGGAAGAGTTCAGAAAAGGACTAGAAAGAGGAAGAAAAGGAACTAAAACAAGCAAGAGGAAAGGGTGGTGGGACGAAGGGAGCATGAAGAAGAAGAAAGAAGTGAGAAAGGAACTAAGAGACTGGAGGAAAGGAAGGGTAGGGGGAGAGAGTTACAGGGAGACCAAAAGGGAATATAACCGATTATGCGAAGCTAAGAAGGAAAAAGATGTAACGTGGTAACCGGGTGCGCTCGGGTAGGTAGCGCCGAGCGCTGCAGTACCGCGTTCGGGTCTCGTCCCGAGACAGCAGCTGCGTGAGGAATGGGATTGGTCGGTAAATAATTAGCGGTGCGTAGGTAAACGTATTGTTTATTTGTCCTTCGTCGTGGCAGGTGACGGTCCGTTCGTTAGTACAAGTCGGTCTGTAACGCAATGGCAACCGAACGTATTAATATATTCTAATCTGTCTTACGTACTATTTGGGAGGATGTTATGATACAGGGGACGCACTTACAGCTAACTTAGTACTACGCGGTCTTATAGCTACGGAGGCGCGCGCGGGCGCTGAGCGATTTGATCCGGTAACGCGGCGCGGCGCGGTCTCGATGGGACAGCGGTCCCGTTACGCTCGATTTCACGCGGTCCTTTTGTCCGGTACGATCGTGGGTCTCGTCCCAGTCGATCGCGAATGCTCTTTTGTCGTTTTGAACGGATGGTTCGCACTTCCAGAGAATTCTGTCTTTATCGCCGCTGGCTGCCCTCTATATCTTCGCTCGCGGCCTGTTGGCTTGCGCGAGCGGCTCGGGGTCCGGCGCCGCGTAGCGGCTGCGGCGGGCGGCGCGCGGGCTCGTCGCGTGTTTGCGCCGGCGCCGCGTGACGTAAGTGACTCTCGTCACAGGTTAAGGGTCATTTTTAGGTGGGATGTGAGGTGGGAGAAGCGCAGCGATTGTAACGGGGGGGCACAGGTGTCACCACGTTACAGTATATTCCCCTCTGTTTTCTCTTATGCTATAATATAGAACGCAATGGAAGAATGCCAATAACATAGATAAACAATAAAAAAACAATAAAAAATAAAATATAATAAAATAAACTAATCCTATCAATAATGAGTATATAACATAAATTAAGATTAACACTGTACAAGCCCTTAATTGCTTGCAAAACTAAACCTCTCCTTTCCTTGACTATGTTTTGGTCTTCTTCCTTCTTTCTGGCTCACTTTTTTCTATTCACTATTCTATGCCTAAGAAACTAAATAACCCTCTGTCGTTCTCTCCTCTTGCCTTACTTTATATTAAAAAACTAGAAAAGAAACACAAAATACAATGGCATAGAATATAAATCAAAAATCAAAAACAAAAACACCGTAGAATAATATAAAATAAAACAGTCAAATAATGTAATAAAATAAAATGTAACCTGAAAGATGAAAATATAAAATATAAAATAGCTTCCAAAAGCAAACAAAACTGACCGTAAGTGAAACTAAAATAATGTTATTGTTTCCCTTCCATTTCGCTAGGTAAACGTCTTACTTACTCCTCACTGTGCTTAATCTACCTATACTCACTAACTGTATTGAGTTCATCCGCGTTTCACTTTCTTTGTCCAGCCTTTCACTTCTTGTTCCAACTCTTCTCTTCTTTTGTTCGTCTCCTCTCCCCTTCTGTCTTCGTCCCGTCTCGGCCCTCCTTGTTTGCTGTATTCTCTTCTTCTTTCTTATTCTCGTGCTTTCCTTCCTATTTTTGTTTCCATTCTCCTTCCTTTTCGATCCACACCCACTCCTTGCCCTCCACCCATAGCTTTCTGTTACTATATTCCACTTCCCTTCCCTTGGCCCTTTCTTCTCTCGCTTTCTCCTTTATTCTCCACCTTAGTTTCCTTTCCTCCCTCGACAGGTCCTCCTCTACGTTTACATTCCACATCTCCCAAATTACGTTTTTGTTTCTTATTATTTTTCTGCTATCTTCTTCCTCCTCTAGCTCCGTTAATATAATCTTCCTTCCACCTTCTCCTGCTACCTCTATAAGTTTTCTAACTTCTACCTTCTTCCCCAGCTCCATTTTAAGCATAATTTTCACTCTCCTGCTCCTTTCTTCTTTGTCGTCTCCTCCCACGTTTCTCCATACTATACTCCTCCTCCTTCTTTCCTTCCTCTCCCTCTCTATTCTTCTTTCCCAGTTCTCCGTCCAGCTTTACTCCTCCTCCTTCTCCTGTTTTCTTTCTTCTCTCCACCTTCTCTTCCCTTCTCCTTCCTCTTCTGTCTCCTCACCTCATTTAGCCTCTTCCTCCTTTTCCTTCATTAGCTTTGTCTCCTCTTCCTCCTTCCTTCCTCCTTCTCTTTCTCCCTCCGTCTCTTTGTCTTTTTCTCCTTTCCATTCTCCCCTGTTCCTATCTACTTCTCTTACTTTTGCTTGCGCCTCCTCCGCTTCATCTTTTATTATTCCACCGCTTCGTGTCTCTTTCTTCCTCCTCTCTGTCCCTTCCTTTTCTCTTGTGTTGCTTCTCTCTTCTTCGTCTCCTTCCCTATCCATTTCCATTTTTTCCCTCTTCTCTATCTTTTCTGCGCTTTCTTTTCTTTCTTCGCTTCGGCTTTTGTCTTTCTACCCCTGTTCCCTTTCTTCTCTTCCGCTCATTATCACCTCTTTTATCTCTCCTACCTTCTCCCTTATCTTTTTTAGCTACTCTAACATTTCTTGTCTCCACACGTTTTCCATTTCTTTCCCTTCCTTATCTTTCTCTTAACCTCTACTTTTCCTTATCACGTGTTGTTTTCTAATGTCCGGCCTTTCCTGGTTGTGATGTAGATATTGTATCAATTATATTGTTATTAAATGTGTAATACATTATATCTCATGTAGATATAGTAATAATGACGTTGTTATTAAATGTATATTACATCATATCTCATGTACGTATGGTAATAATGACATTGTTATTGAATGTATATTACATACCTGATGTAGATATAGTAACAGTTATATTGTTATTAAATGTATATTACATTATATCTCATGTAGATGTAGGAATAATGTCATTGTTTAAAATGTACATTACATATGTGATGTAGATATAGTAACAGTTATATTGTTATTTCAATGCGTATTACATTATATCTCATGTAGATATAGTAATAATGACATTGTTATTAAAAGTATATTGCATTATACCTCATGTATATATAGTAATAATGACATTGTTATTAAATGAATATTACATATGTGATGTTCATATAGTAACAATTATATTGTTACTAAATATATATTACATTATATCCCATGTAGATATAGTAATAGTGACATTGTTATTAAATGTATACTACGGATGTGATGTAGATATAGTAACAGTTATATTGTTATTAAGTGTGTATTACATTATACCTCATGTAGATATAGTAATAATGAGATTGTTATTAAATGTATATTGCATTATATCTCTTAACATTTTGCCATGGCTCGCACCGTTTTTGAGATATTTGCCTTTATAATGTGGGTACGGCTTCGGAACTTTTAAATATCTCGATACATCTCGAAAACTACGCATCTGATCAAATAATATCAGAGAACATGAATAGTATGAAACTTAATTTCCTACAAAAAAGGTCTCTCAACATCTTGCTACAGCTTGCACGATTTCCGAGATATTTGCAGATTTATCTCAAGGAAAAGGGCCTTACGGACATATTCCGAGATATTTCTTCTTCTTGTTGTTCTTCTTCTGCACAGCTGCACTGGAAGTGGCATTTACAGCTCGGAATAGTGAATACTGCTTAGAATAGGGCAGAGCTATCTCAAAGAAAGGGGCCACGGTGTTTCTGTATCTTTACAATGTGGGTACGAATTCGGAACTTGTGAACATCTCGATATATCTCGAAAACTACGCATCTGATCAAAAAATGTCATAGGACATAAATAGTAGGAAACCTAATTTCCTACAAAAAAGGTCTCTTAACATCCTGCCATAGCTCGCACGGTTTCCGAGATATTTGCCTTTATAATGTGGGTACGGCTTCGGAACTTTTAAATATCTCGATACATCTCGAAAACTACGCATCTGATCAAAAAATGTCTTAGAATATAAATAGTAGGATACTTAACTTCCTACAAAAAAGGTCTCTTAACATTTTGCCATAGTTCGCACCGTTTCCGAGCTATTTGCAGATTTACCTCAAAGAAATGGGCCTCAAGCACTCATTCCGAGATATTTCTTCTTCTTCTTGTTCTTCTTGCTCTTCTCCAAAATGGTTGGAGGCGCTGCTGTAGAAATTGCCACCTCGACAATCTGTTGACTGCGACGTCGAGAAGCGTTGGCTCTGGAACTGCGTTGAGCGGCGATCCGATCAAGAAGTGTCCTGGTGAGAGGGCTGAGACGTCGTCTGGATCATCGGTGAGTACTTCCAACGGTCTTGAATTGAGGATGGCTTCGATCTGCGCAAGCAATGTTATTGATTCCTCGAACGTCAATAAAGCATCTCCAATCGTCCTCTTCAGATGGAATTTGAGAGATTTGACCACTGCCACCCATTTTCCACCCATGTGTGAAGCGGCAGGAGGGTTGAAGTGCCACTGCGTACCATCCTTGGCGAGTAGAGCTGCGATGTCCTGTTTTTCGCGTGTGCTGTCCTTGAATTGCTTCTTCAACTGCGCGTCCGCTCCTTGGAAGTTGGTGTCGCAATCTGAGTAGAGAGAGGCTGCAGTTCCTCTCTTTGCTGCGAATCTGCGATAGGCTGCGATGAATGCGTCAGCTGAGTAGTCGGTGACAACTTCCAAGTGCACAGCTGAGGTTGCGAAGTAGACGAATACACAAATCCACCCTTTCTGCGTCTTGGCTCCTCTGCCTTTCCAAGTCTTCAGCGCGAGCGGTGCTGCATAGTCCACACCAGTGTGTGTGAACGGGCGCGATGGAGTGACCCGACAAAGTGGTAGTTGGCCCATCAGTTGATAGGCACGGATCCCCCTCTCCCGAGCGCACTTCACGCACCGCAGGATATGCGTTTTCACTAGAGCTCGTCCACCGAGAATCCAGTAGCGTTGTCTGAGGAAAGCGAGGGTGGATTGCGTACCTCCATGTATGGTCTGACGATGTGCGTGGTCGATGAGAAGCGCTGAGAATCATGAATCACGAGGCAAGATGACAGGATGTTTGCCGTCGTGCGAAAGCTCTGAGTGTTGGTGGCGTCCGCCTACTCTGGCGATCCCTTGATGGTCAAGGTAAGCGGTGAGCCTCGTAAATGGATGCGTCGACGGAAGCGTTGTTACTTTGACGAGTGCAGCGAGTTCATCCTTGAAGAATGTGGACTGCGTGGCCTGAATCCAGTAGATTCTAGCCCTTTCCATATCAGCTGCTGAGAAGAAGTGCGTGGGCGAAGCGTCCTGTCGTTTGAACAGCTTGTCCACGAATTTGAGGCAAAGAGCGGTGATTCTGAGTAATCTGTTAACACAAGAATATTTATAGATTAATTCCCATGAATATTCCTTTACTGCGTTTGCCGTGTGGAGTGAGACGACAGCACGAGCTTCAGGGGCGCCCAACTCGTCTGCGTCGACACTGGTCTGCTTGGGCCGCGCGTTCTGAGATTGCGTGAACCACGGTGGTCCCGTCCACCAAAGCGAGTGCTGTTGAAGCTGTTCTGTCGTCATGCCTCTTGACGCGCAGTCAGCTGGATTCGATGATCCTGGTACATGCCTCCAGTGATAGTTCTGCGTAATCTCCTGGATCTGGATTACCCTGTTGCGTACGTAATCCTTCCATTTGGAGGGGTGCGTCTTGATCCATGCAAGTGTGACTTCTGAGTCCGTCCACAAAAATGTCTGAGAAACGGTCAAGTTCAAAGTAGCGTGAACATGCCGCATCAGTTTTGAAAGTAGCAGCGCTGCTGTGAATTCCAACCTCGGGATGGTCAGACGTTTGAGTGGTGTCACTCGCGTTTTCGAGCAGATCAGAGATGTGTGGGTACCCGTGGACGGTGAGGTAATGGTGCGAGGACTGATGCATCAGAGAATCCGTGGAGTTCAACTGTAGACGTGGTCGTTGTGTTGACCCATCGTGGGATGGAAAGTCTGGCCAGACTAGTAAGATCTTCCCTGATGAGCAGCCACCGTTGAGTGATGTGAGAAGGCAGAATGTCGTCTCAACCGAGTTCGTGTAACCAAAGCTCTTGAATGAGAATTTTGGATCTGATAATTACAGGTGCAACAAAACCGAGTGGATCAAAGAGTTGAGCTACTTCGGAGAGAATGAGGCGTTTCGTGAACTGCGTGCGTTGCGTAGCTGATATGGTCGCGAAGTTAAGCGTGTCCTGATGTGGAATTCATTTATTCCGAGAATTTTGGTTGCGCAGTCGTCGAATGAGATTGCTGCGTTGTTCTGTTCTGGTGCGAGGTGTTCTAGCAACGATTTGCTCGTGGAATGCCATTTTGCCAATGAAAATCCACCAGCTTGACAGAGTTGCGTCAGCTGATTTGCAACGTCCTGTAGATGCTCTACTATATCTGCACCACCAAAAATATCATCGACATACCTGCCGTTTTTGATGGGTTCAACAGCAAGGGAATTTTTCGACCCTTCATCCTCAGCGAGTTGCAGGAGTGTTCGAACAGCCAAGTACGGTGCAGCTTTCGTCCTGTACGTGACCGTGGTCAGCTGGTACTGCGTTTCCTTCTGCGTGTCATCAAGCCAGAGTATCTGCTGCAATCTCCAGTCCTCCGGATGCACCTTGATATCCCGGTACATCTTCGTGACGTCGGTTGCAAACAGATGTTTGTATCTGCGTATCCGAATGAGCAGATCTGCGATATTCAGCATCAGATTTGGACCAGTATGTAGAAGATCGTTCAGCGAGTATCCTGATGAAGTTGGACTGGAGCCGTTGAAAACCACACGCAATGCGGTGGTCGTGCTGCCCAACTTCAGAACGCCATGATGCGGAAGAAAGTACTGAAACGGACTGGTTATTGAGTCGTTGTTCAGTCTTACCATATGGCCAAGTTGCTCATACTCGAGCATGAACTTGGTGTACAGCTGATGGTACTGGGCGTCCTTACTGAGTCGTCTGAGAATTCGCTGAAGACAATTGTGCGCCGGGTGAAGTTTGAGCGGCAATCGCACGATGTATCTTCCTGCGGAGTCTCTTGAATGCGTGGTCTTGAAATGATCTTCGCACTCTTGCTCGTCTGGTGTGAGCAAGGGTGCCGTGTCCTGCGGTGGCTCTTCCTGCGTCCAGAAGCGGCTGAGTAACTCACTCAGTTGACGATCAGTATTATTGACTGTCACCTGATGAGAAGTCCTGCGAATTGTCTGAGAGCCCTCGAGGGGCCCGATTATGAGCCAACCGAAGATCGACAGTTGAGCGATCAACGGTGATGCAGCGTACCGAATAATATTTGACTTGATGACTTGCCCGTATGCGTCTGCTCCGAGAATGATGTTCACCGGTCTGGATATGAGAAACTGAGGATCTGCGAGGTTCAATTTCTCCAGATGCGATGGCAGCGTTGGACGAGCTGGTGGGTCATCTTCGTGAGCACGTGTGCGTGAACGGTGACTGAAAGCGGCCTGTAGTTGGAATGGAGGATAATATTGACCACTCCATTCGTCTGCGAGGTCCTTGCTCCACCAACTCCGTGGACATCCAATGAGGAGCGTTGTCGCCTGAGTCCAAGCTGATTTACTAAAGACTCTGAAATAAGAGAGACTTCAGAGCCTGAATCAACAAGAATTCTTACTTGCTGCGTTGCGAGGTCGGTGTGCACTCTGGCGAGTGCCGATGCTGGAAGTGTGGTCCATGGTCTGCGTGGTCTGAGTGCGTGGGCTGCGTGGTCCTTTAATGCGTGAGCTGAGCAGGCTGCCTGGGCGTCGACGACTGCACCAACCCCTCAATTTGCGGTCGATGTTGACGGCGTGGTCTTCGAGGTCTGAGTCGAAGCCGGGGCTTGCGAGGGCCTTGCTGCGGCTGCCTGAGAGGTCTGGTATCCAGGCACCACCACCCGGCTCAAATCTCCTCCATGCAGGGTAGTGTGGTGGTGTTCGTCGCACAATTTGCACCGCTCGTGCGTTGTCCTGCAGCTCCGGAAATTGTGGTGCCCAAAACAGTTTATGCAGAGCGCATGTGCCTTGATCACGTTGATGCGCTCTGACACTGCGAGGTCTCTGAACGCCGGACACACGGCCAGAAAGTGGTCCTTCGCACAGTACGCGCAGCGGTAGAGCGCTGCCTGTCGCGCCCTCTGCGGCGTGGAGAACCCAGCGTGAGCGGCGCGCGTGGGCGGCGTGGTCCGAGTCGATGCTGCGTGCGTGGCCTGCATTGCGTGGATGCTTGCGGCGTGAGCTGAGAGGTTCTGATTGCTGCTTGCGTGGTCTGCGTAGGACTGGCATCCGGGTGGGGCTCGAGCTGCTACAGCATGCGTGCGCGTGCCACCAGAAACTTTGAAAGTTGCTCCATGGTGGGAAACTCCGTCTGCGTGGACAGCATTGACTCCCAGAAATCGCGTGTGTCAGGGTCCAAGAGACGGACGAGCGCGGTAATCAAAAAACAATTGTGCTCGTCATAGAGCCCGAAGCTCTTCAGGGCTTCAAGCGTTTCACCCATGATATTGGCCATCTTGGTGAGCGAGGCCGCCTTCCTGACCTTCATCGGTTTTAGGTTGTAAATCCGGTCCATGTGTGTTTGTATATTGAGACGCTTGTTCTCATAACGCTCGTCGAGGAGTTTCCATGCTTCAGCGAAGGCCTCCTCCGTCGTGGGCAAATGCTCGATGAGATGGGGAGCGTTTCCGGAGACGGCTCCCTTGAGGTAATGGAACCGGTCAAGGTCAGTGAGGTCGTCGTGTGCGGTGATCACTGAGGCGAAGGTGGCCTTGAACTGGTGCCACCGACTATACTCCCCCTCAAACTTGGGGAGTGCGATCTCCGGCAGACGTGAGCGGCGAGGCTTGGGCGGTTGCGTGTGCGTCGCGGGCTGCGCGGTCGGCGGCGGGCTCAGACGGTGCTCCAGCTGAGTGATCAATTTTCGCACGGTCAGCACTACCTTTTCTTCTTGCGAGGCCACCTTGGACTTATAATATCCGTGATCCAGTTGGGAGACAGGCCAGAGTCGGCTCAGCGCTTGATGCTCCTGATGGAATATCAAGTGCATTTTCATAAGCGTGGTCTTCGTTATTTCAACCTCAGAGGGGAGAATCTCAAGAGGTTCTTTAGCAGTGGAGGCCTGAAGATCCTCTACAATCGAGAGCATCGTGTCCAGGCGTTCTTCCTGAACCTTAGCGCGGACTTGAAGTTCTGACGAGAGCCGAGCGGGCGAGCGTGTGCGCGTGACCTGCGTGGTCTCTTCCGGCACCTCAAGCAGCGATGGCACGGCAGGCGCTTCCTCATCCGCTTTGTTTGAACGAACGAACACTTGTCTTGTCTCTAACGTTCCTTTCTCTTCTGGCGCTCACATCGCTCACACGCTCGCCGCGTATGCAAAATTCCCCAGATAGGAAAAAATGGCGGGAAATCTAGTTTCTCACATAACCAAATCGCTGTGAATTTTTTAATCATTTTTCCTGACCAAACGGTTTGTTTGCGACATATGGTTCCTCTCAGACTATTTTTCTTCTCAATGCTCAGAATACGTTGATGTAAAAAAAATGTAGCATTAATTTTCAATGTTATAAACAATTTTGCCGCAAGTTTTTTTTATAAATGTCCACCGATCCTAGGATGTTGATTCATCCCCTAAAGTCATGACCATTAATTTTTTTACACCCTATACAAGCCCTGAAATTTTGCAAGATATATACGTTGCATATACCGATACATAAATTTTTCAAAAATAAAAACTACTATTTTTATAAAAAGCAAATGTCGATCCTCTAAAGGTTAAATTTGATGTTTCTCGTTCGCAACGAAGTATTGCAAGTATTGCAAAGCATTGCAAAGTATGACAACTGTGTATTGTTTCCTATTTTTAACCGACTTCGTAAAGAAGGAGGTTACTCAATTCGATCAGTATGTTTTTTTTTCTGTGTGTGTTCACCGATTACTCCGAGATGAATGAACCAATCGGAACAAAACCTTTTGCATCTTGTAGGGTATGTCTTCCGATTGGACCCATTAAAAAAAAATTTTTCATTTTTTCATTGTTATTGCAAAATACAGGAAGTTTTTAATCACAAGATTGGACGATTTCAATAACCTTTTAATATGTTGTCGGGGGCGTGATGCCGAACAACTTTTTCATTATACATAATTAACGGAAAACTTTAGTTTCCGAGATATTCGTGAAAAACTATTGTTACTACTACATTGAATTCTATGTATGCCTACGTGTATTTTACCGCCTACTCTGGCGGTGTATAGATCAGAATGCAATCGTCTGTCTCTACTGTTTCTATACACATATCGCGTCAACCAGAAACCAGTATACAGGTAAGTCTCGATTAATGCCAGTTCACATAGTGCGATATTCGGTTTAGTGCGAATTTTAAAATGATACCAGGTCGCATTTAATGCGAACACAAATTCAGTTAATGCGAGGTTTGCGAGGCTTTTTTCGATCCAGACACGGATCGAAGCATGCAAGTTAACAGAGACTTGGATAAAATACTGCGGGTTTATCATCACATATACGGAGATATGAAAAAACAGAAGAAAGTGCAATCAACACTGTTAAAATACTAAACATGTTTATGCTATTATAATTTAATAATATACGTATGATAAGGACCAATTCCTATATTCCAAATATTCGAATAGTACGAACTCAAATAATGCGAACAATTTCTGGCAACTCGTACTAATCGACACCTACCTGTACATATATAATAACTATTGTTATTGCAAACTTCTATTCTTTAGCGCTATTCTGCAAGGAATGTACCGATCGCTATGATCGGAAACGGATCATAATCGGAGATATTTTTGCGATGATCCCAATTGTAAAAATTTGTGGAATTTGTAATTGTTAATAACTATTGTTATAGCAAGAATCCTATTTGCTGGTGTTACTCTGCAAGGAATGTACCGTTCGCGATGAAAGCTTTCCAATCTAATTGGAGATATTTTCGTGATGAGCTCGCTTCCAAAAATGTATGGAATTTATTATTGTTAATAACTATTGTTATAGCAAGAAGCTTATTTCTTGGTGTTACTTTGCATAGAATGAACCAATCGCGATGAAACCGTTTGTAACGGGCAATCTGAGAATTATTTTTAGAAAAAGTTATTAACTTTTTTAAATAAATGTTTCTTAATTAATAAAAGTATACTGGATACGTCATGCAATTGGGACGGGTAATATCTTGAATTTGGTAAGAGATAGGAAAAAGCTATTTATGTAAAAGTTCAATGGTATGATAATGTCTATTTTTCTGTGATTTCATTTTCTTCGTGAATGCAACGATGCACTAAAAAAATGCAAATCCACTTTTTATTTAAATGGAATTGCATTTTCTTTTTACTTGTGTCAACTCCTTGAAACATTCTGCATAAAAAAGTACTATGGTACTATCAGAACTAATAAATGGAGGGACCTCCCGTCTATATAGTAAAAGTTGAATATGTGCAACAGAGACAGAGAACCAGACGTTGCATATATCAGCCGAGGTGTCGAATCTCGGATTATATGCGATGACCAGCCAAGCGTGAACGTAGAAAGGGACAGACAGTGGAGGAGAGAGAGAGAGGTCCAATGATCAAAGAAAAGAGAAATGGGTTTACGAGAATCGGTTATTTGTCCTTATATGAGAACACACAGGGCTGGGTGAGGGCTCATTCGAAAGAGGAAGGTCCAATGCAGGGGGCTCAACCGATGGTTTAACGAGATTGTGTTGATATCTAATAATATGAGTGTCCAAAGTAGAGGAAAAATCGAGAAAATACGCCCGCTGAATCCAAGTACATTTTAAGTAACTATAACAGTTTTGTGACTAAAACGATTTGTTGAGCCCCCTTCATTGAACCTTCCTCTTTCGAATGAGCCCTTATTCAGCTCAAGATCTTCTCATATAAGGACGAATAACCGATTCCCGTAAAAGCATTCCCAAAGACGAGTTCCGCCATTATCTGGATACTACAGAGCAAGTCACGTGACAAATTTAGTTCAGCTAGTAGTTATAAGGTGGCGTCTAAGTAGAAAGGCTGCCGATTTGGAATCATAGTCAGAATCAAGCGTTAGCTTGATTACGTCACTCGAACTATGCTGCGAAGGCAAGCGAAAAAGGCAACATCGCCCGAACCATGAGTGAGACGCACTACAGTCATGCTGTCCTTCTCTCATTCTGAATGTTGAGTTTGTCCCTTTTCGCTAAGATTTGACTGCGGCCCGCCTGGATCTTGCACAGCGCCCCGTAACAAACCTCGCCTCATTCAAACTATATCGTGTTGGTATCATTTTCATCAGACAAATTCCACCAATGCGCTAGTAAAAGTTTCAGTAAAAAACAGTCAAAAATAAAAAAGTTTTCTAATTGAATTAGTATTAGTCACACCGATATGTTTCGGCTCTTTCCTTTGATCATTGGACCTCTCTCTCTCTCTCCTCCACTGTCTGTCCCTTTTTACGTTCAAGCTTCGCTGGTCATCGCATGTAATCCGACATCTCGGCTGGATGTGTGCAACGTCTGGTTCCCTGCCTCTGTTGCATATATTCAGCTTTTACTGGATAGACGCAAGGTTCCTCCATTTATTAGTTCTAATAGTACCATAGTACTTTTTTATGCAGAATGTTTCAAGGAGTTGACACAAGTAAAAAAAAAATGCAATTCCACTTAAATAAAGAATGGATTTGCATTTTTTGAGTGCATCGTTGCAATCACGAAGAAAATGAAATCACAGAAAAATAGACATTATCATACCATTGAACTTTTACATAAACAGCTTTTTCCTATCTCTTACCAAATTCAAGATATAACCCGTCCCAATTGCATGACGTATCCTGTATACTTTTATTAATTAAAAAACATTTATTTAAAAAAGTTAATAACCTTTTCTAAAAATTCTCAGATTGCACGTTCCTTCGGTTCTTTAGAGCAGGCATATATTTTTCAGCAGCTACGGTGTGCTATGTAAAATCCACGCATTTGGTCAGTCAGAATTTATCGGAGCGGGACAATTCTATCATTTGGGTTGAAAGAAGGATAGCATGATCACCGTACATCTCATTCTAAACACGCGCCAATGTTTCGCTTTCGTTCTTCAGGCGTATCGTCACGATGCCTCTGGCGAGATGAGCGTTTGTATGTGTTTGTAAAAATACTTGAGGCGCTGTTGCCTTCCTAGATTGTGTTGCGCGCACGCTAGCAGAGAATTAAACCTTTCAAGTTCGTAACAAAACACGCAAGTGGCTCCACCAGGCCCAACGAAAAAACTACTGTAATACCGACGTCCCGAATCGGTGACGTCACGTACTGTGTCTACCCCCTTAATAGGCCCATTTTTGTCGGTAATGTCACCTCGCTGCATTACCCGTGTCTACCCCCTTAATAATAATAATAATAATAATAATAATAAGTTTAATGTCAATGAACCGTGGGTATTATATAAAATGTCCGGGCCATTTGTGAAATATCTGCCCATTATATACATTGCCCAGAAGAATGTGCAATCGACACAATGTCCGGTCATTTTACAAAATGGCCACATTGAACACATTGCCCGTAACACCTTTCACATCGAATAGGAGATATTTCTACGATGATCCCACTTGCAAACATTTATGGTATTCGTTATTGTTAATAACTATTGTTGTTGTAATTATCCAATAAGAACGGTACACCACCTTACGGCATCCTACAAATACTGCTCGTTCCAGTAAAAAAAAATCCGACATCGAAATGCACTAAAATGTGTAAAATAATTTCTATTTCATTTATATCCGTATTCCACAGCTATTAATACAATCTACTTAATCGTTAAATAGGATACTAAATATATTTCAAAGTTTTCGGAGGCGGCGCAAAATTAAAAATATACCCGAACACACGGTGCTGCCAATAACGATTTGATTGCGGTATGGCAAACTTGGTAATTAATAAGTCGTAAGAAAACATATTCGAAACGTTATAGATACGGCAGAAAACATTTGTAATTGTAGCGATTGTATAAGAAGTTGGTAGCACTTCTGATATACATGTATACTGCTGTTGCGCGTGGATTTCAGGTGTCTAGGGATTTGTGGATGCTTACAACGTGGGTAAGGTGCCCGTGGAGCGCTAAAGCACTCTGCTCGCGGCGCAGGTTTTAATAAAGTACACTTTATTTTTAAGGAAGAATAATAGTTTGTATTTCTTTATTTTTTGAGACTTTATCTTTTCACGAAATGTATCTAGACGGGTTGAAGCTTTGAATCGTTCTGAGCTTGGCGGTGAAGGTCCTCGACCGAAGTTGGCTGCCATCCCCTCCTCGCTGAATCCTCCCTCAGGATCATCCCTAGTCCAATGGTGGAGGGGCCCATCCTTGTCCGGAGGCGGTCCCTCTTCCTGGCTTCGGTCCACCCTTGGGCGATCGGAAGATGGTGGTGCTCCGCCAAGACTCGAGAACGATTCTGTGCACACGTGCTAAGAGAAAGCGTGGGATCCAGAGAAAACGGAGAATAACAAAAGGTCTCGCGCTAGCCAGCCAAGGCAACCCTTAAGAGAATTTACGACCCTCTGTAGATAAACAGGATGTCGAAGAGACTTCGACAGTTTCAAGAACCAACATGATTTTCGTTACGAGTAACGAATTAGATACGGCCCGCAATAAATTAGTTCTTTAGAAATTTCAAGTGTGACAGTTTTATTTCTCCGGATTTCCAACTCTCTCCCAGCACGATCATCCGTGTTGAAAGTTTTACAGTATCTTATCTATTGTTTGTATATTCTTTTGAATTTTGGCTCCTAATTTATGAGCATTGATCTAACATAATGCAGACATGCTGCAGTCATACTCTTATGGCATCGTCGCTATATTACATTTCATTCAGCGCTAGTGATTACAAGCTTGCGGCTAAATTCACACGATATCACACACATACATACAAGCGAGGTTCGCAACACTGCATTTCACGAGAGACCATACTTAACTTGCGCAGCTCACTAGCTCCAGGGAGATTTTTAATTACGTGTGAGATTCCCCTCTACAGCTTGTTTCTTAATTTGCGATCATATAAATGGTGGTCAGAAATATATTACGTACGATAATTGATAAGCGATGATGATATGGTAAAGATACACGATATAATGAAATTCCTATTATTTTTCAAAGAAAAAATTATATGTTTATGTTGGTTGAATAGCCTGGGCGAATATGAATCGACAAATAATTACACTTAATTATTGGCTTTTACACACTGTCTTTATTTATTTTGATATGTAATTAAACACAAGCAGAGCAACGCAGTCCCTTGTCTCTGGCGGTCCAAAAAAAACTGGGGGGAGAAAAGGAGCGGAAAAGTCAAGAAAAACTCCGTTACGCTCGGTCATGAAACAATAGACGACTCAACACGCAAAACGCGCATGTACGCGTGGTCGACTCACATAGAAATAATCTAACACTCCCTCCCGATCACAAGATACATGCGAGTTTACTAAGTATTTAGCATCGTTAAGTTTTTTTTTTTTTTTTTTTTGATTTATATGCGATTAATATGTAGAATGTTAAAATTGACATAAACTTAAAAAAAATATCCTCTCTCTTAATTATATCTGTTATTTGTATGTTTCTCTTCGTGTGTCTGATTGATTAACGTAGGTCTACGCAGATTTGTTGGCTGCAACAGATGTACAAGAAATGATTAATTTTAGTTATAGACACTTATTTCATTTAAAATTAGATTTGTCAATTTTTCGTGAAGTTCAAAGGACAGAGGCTTTGTAAAGATATCGGCAATTTGATCCTTAGATGGTATCCAGCCTAATTTAACTAAATTTCTTTGAACACATTCCTTAACATAGTGTTCCCGTATTTCGGTCATATGCCGAAGTTTATTTCCGCCGTTAGTTTTAGCGCTCGCTTCAGCTGCTTTATTATCGCACCACAATTGCATCGGGCAGAAGGATTTATTTAATATTATTTGTAATGAATTGTTAATTGCAACGATTTCTTGGCAGGCTTCACTCATAGCAACGTATTCGGCCTGACACGTTGACAAAGCCACATATGATTGTTTGTGTGTTCTCCAAGCAATAGAGTCTCCAAATAACTGAACTACAAAGCCGCACGTTGTCAGTGATCCTTTGCAGTCCGCAAAGCTTGCGTCCGAGAAGGCCTGCAAGTCACATCTTTTCGCTAAAAATCTTAAACCTTTGTTTTTAGTACCCTTCAGATATCTGAAGACCCGTTTAACCATTTTCCAGTCGTCTTCGGTTGGATTTAGCTGGTGTCTGCTTAAAACATTGACAGAGTACGAGATATCTGGTCGCGTAGCATTAGCAAGGTACAACAAGCTACCTACAGCCTCCCTGTAAGGTGCATTTTCTACATTCAACATTTTGGACAACTTTTCACAATCATATGTGCTTTCTCGCAATTTCCTTTCACGATTCGCAACTTGAATGGTGACCATAGGTGAACGTTGCGGATGCATTTCATTAAAGCCAAATCTCTTTAAAATTTTATCTATGTATGTCTTTTGATGTAGTACGATAATTTGTTTTTGTTTGTCTCTTTCTATGGTTATTCCTAAAAAGTTTCGCGGCTCAGCCAGGTCAGTCATTTCAAATTCCATTTGCAGTTTAGTTTTTACACTGTTTAATTTGTTCAAATCGTTGCTAGCCAACAGCATGTCATCAACATACAATATCAATATCAAAAATTTATGCTTGTCCCTCCACACGAATAAACAAGGTTCAATATCATTAGATATTAAACCTATTTTCGAAGCTGCTTTTGCAAATCGCTCATACCATCGTTTTGGACTTATTCGCAGGCCATACAACGCGCGTTTCAACTTGCATACCTTTACTTGGCGATCTTTATCTGTGTGCTGAGTTCCTTCCGGAATTTCCATAAAAATTTCTTCTTCTATTTCGCCGTTGAGGAACGCAGTTTTTACATCGAGTTGGCTAACTTCTAAGGCGTATTTATTAATAATTGCAATAACTAGCCGTACTAATGGTAAACGTGAGACTGGTGCGTATGTTTCCCTTAAATCATATATATTTTTATCTTTAAAACCGCGTATTACAAGTCTAGCTTTATATCTAACTTTATTATCCTTTTCAATTTTACGTTTTAGAACCCATCTAGAATCTATGACATTCGGTTTCTTTCCGTTCTTCATCACAGTAGGCCGATCGACGAGTTCCCACACATCATTTTTCATCATAGAGTTTAATTCATCATTTATGGCTTCTAGCCACAGATTTTTCTCTGGAGTTTGCATAGCTTCTTTATAGGACGAAGGGTCTTTATTTATTTTTGCCAAAAGAGCATGATATACCTGATCTACGTCTACATTAGTTTCATTATCGTTTTGTTGCATGTTTCTGTCAGTGAATGTAATTTTGTCGCGATTTTCAAGATCTTGCGGTATATCTGCAAAGCTCGTATCATTAATATGCTGACCAGACTCATTTGGAGCTATGATATCTGATTCTGTCTCTTTAGTTTCTGATATAATCCGTTTGTTCGGTCTACCTCTCCTATTTTTCTTCTCTCCCTCCGTTTTTTGCGATTTCTGCTTGATGCTCATCAGCATCCTTTTCGAAAAAGACAAACCAGTTATCTTTGTCTACGTCATCAAAAGTTGTTACCCAATCCTTAATACTATCTTTACTATATTTGTCTCCGTATACTAATTTCTCATTAAACCTGGCGTCACGGCTTTCGTAATATTTACCTTCTTCAGGTTTCAAAAAAATATAGCCGGTTGGTTTATAACCTACTAATACTACTCGTCGTCCTTCGTATCTAAATTTTGGTCCCGTTTTTCTTTGCACTTTGATATACGCGATACAACCGAATCTTTTTATCTGGTTTATATTAAAACTGTGATCTGGCGCGAATTTTTGCAAAGGAATAATCATCCCATTAGATTTGTGCGGCGTTCTATTATAAGCGTATACTGCTGCTCCTAAAGCTAAATCCCACATATTTTCCGGAAGTTTTGAATCACATATATAGGCTCTCACCTTTTTTTGTATGGTTTGGTTAAACGTTCGGCTACACCATTGTGTTGTGGGGTATCAGGACAAGCAAGTTGCAGTTCAGCTTCAAGACGATTCAGAACCCTTTCAGTGTACCCGCCGATGTACTCCCTTCCCTGGTCTGAGCGTAAATAGCAGACTTTCGCGTCGCGTCCTAGTACGTTTCTCGCGCTTTTGACAAATGCTTCAAAACAGTAGCCTGTATCGCTTTTGGCTTTCATCGGATATGCCATCGCTAGTCTTGAATAATCATCTATAAAAACTGAAATAAACCTATACCCTTTAGGATATGTAGAGGGGTTAATGATGCCCATCGTATCCGAATGAATTATTTGTAACGGTTCTGTAGCTCTATTTCTTGTCGTAGTAAATGGCAATTTATTTATTTTGAAACCATGCAAACTTCACAGTCTAAGATCGAGTCGTCAAACAGGGCCTTCTGTAGCTGTTGATTGTTAGGAAACTGTTTTTGTAATGCCTTTAAATATGAAATAGACGCATGCCCCATTCTCACGTGCCAAAGCATTGCATTATTGTTCTTAACAATTTATTATATTTAGGACTAAACGGCGTTTCATTTTCTGACAATTCTGAGGTTGGCAATTCGTTTACGTCATTAAATGCTCTGTCCCAAATCGTAGTATCGAGGTTCGAATTGTCATAAACATTAGTTTTATTTACAATAGGTTCTAACAAATTGCTAATTTCAAAAGTTATTTATTTTGTTCAACGCTACCATCCTTGCTTTCTGCCTTTGAACTTTCACGCGTTTCTTCCGATTTATTCATTGAGTTTTCGGATTGTATCTTGCAATCGTTTTCTTTCATTTCGTTTCTATCTTGTGTCAGACGCGAAGTCACACTTCTCGTCATATATCTCGGAAATCTATCAGATCCTTTATCAGATTCTTTAGTACTCAAGAATGCAATAATCCGTTTGTTTGGGCGTTTGTTCGCGACAGTTATATTTCCACTATTTTTGTTTGATTCAAGTTCTATTACCCAATACGGCTGTTGATAAATACCCGAGATAAACGACTCATTCGAAACTGGATCAAAGATATCTATTTTTTCGTTATCAAGATATATACTCAGGCCCATATCTGCAAATTTTCTTAATGATAGTAAATTTTCAGACAGATTTTGGGCATAAATTATATTATGTAATTCTATCTCCCTATTACCACTCGTGACTGCGTGTATGCTTCCTGCTCCCTCCGTTTTCAAATCGGCAGAGGTATCATTATTCGCACATCTTATTAGGCCGCGACCGTTTTCATCAAATGTTTTAAATATCAGTTTCGAATTTGTCAAATGTTCTGTCGCCCCCGAGTCGGCAAGAAATTTAGTAAGAAATCGCGTTTCGCTTGTGTCATTATTTATTGTCGTGTCGTCACGATTTGTTTCTTTTTCGTACGACACAGATATAAAGTTACCGCAGCGCGCATTAACGTGTAAACTCTTACCTTTGTCTTTCGCGGAAACTTCACAGTTACCTTTCTGTTGTAGATACTTTGGGCGCTTTTCGTTCCTACCTCCCCTATTCTGGCCGAATTTGCCTCGTTTGTAGGGGAATCTGGGGCGTTTAGACTCATTTTCTCGATCATACTCATGACCTTTTCGCTTTAAACCTCTTTTATTGTTAAAGCAACCTCTTTGAAGAAGTCTCGAGTTGCCGCGTCTATAATTGCTGTCTTTAGTCAGTAAGGGTCCGTCCCGTCGTAGTTTTTCTATCCGTAGTGGACACTCAAATGCTTTATGGGTCACGAACTCGTTACATTCGAAACATTTCTTTAGTCCTGTCCCTTTTCTGGGGCAATTACGGCTGATATGTCCAAAATCGTCGCAATTAAAACACCGTTCTTTTGTGTCTAGTTTACGAGCATTCAAGGCTGTACCCGTGTTTGTCATTGTAGTCATTTTATTTGCTTCCGTTTGCATTATATACATTTTAAGTTGCTCGTAAGTCAAGCCTTTACCCGTCGTATTTCTCGTCATAAAATCTATTGCTTGTACCTGTGGAACTGCTGTCATGATGGCATTATAAAAGGCATCGCGTATCTCACCATCAGTCAATCGTGCAGTTTCGGTCGAATTCTCATAACTTCTAATTAGTTCTTCAAATTTATCCCAAAATTCTGTGGCTTTTTCTTTTTGCGGATTATATTGTATGCTATAAAGTTGTTTGCGAATGCTTCCGGAGGTTACGTTTATTTCGGATCGTTTTATTTCTTTGATTTTATTTAATAACTCAACGGGGTTTTTAATATTAAGGATTTTAGAATGATAATTATTATCTAAACGATTGATTAAGATATCTCTAACTTAAATTTATGTTTTTCTTTAGTTACGTCATCTAATTTTGAGTTTGGCATTTCACTAGAATCAATTACATATAACAAGTCTTTCTCTCTAAGTTCGGACGAGAAATAATCAAAGAAATGTTCAAATTTCATCTGTGTCGTGAGTTTGTAGTCACGTTTCGTCCCTGAGTCTTTGCT
Source organism: Osmia bicornis bicornis (assembly GCF_907164935.1). Taxonomy (NCBI): domain Eukaryota; kingdom Metazoa; phylum Arthropoda; class Insecta; order Hymenoptera; family Megachilidae; genus Osmia; species Osmia bicornis. Next base: position 4,034,294 of record NW_025791458.1, on the reverse strand, counting down.
TATTAGTTCAAGTTTAATCGTTTCTTTGAGTTCTTTGGCCACCGGATTTGTTTGGTTGGAGCTGTTCAAATTTGAAGATCCAAGATTTCTAATTACGTCCGTTAATATCGAAGTTAAGTCATTTCTAGGAATATTTCCTAATTGAGATGTATTTGGCAAGTGTTCAGTCTGATTGGCATTTTCACTAGTTTCCGGCAACTCGAGGTCTTCATCGTTTCCTTCCTCAATAACTTGAGAGGAAGCCAAAGTTTGTCCCATTTCTCGAATCTGCGACCGCATGAGTTTTGTTTCTTTTTCAAAATTCATGCGCATGCTGTTAATACTGTGCATAGCCGTCGTCACTGTGCTATTTGTCGTTTTGCACAATTCTGTCACAGCGGTTACCATTTCAGCAATATTTTCACTAAAATTGGTTAAGTCTGAGCCCTCGCTTCGTTTTTCACCTGTAAAATTGACACCTTATTAACAGGTCCGTTGCCGTCGTTTCTTTCGTTTCTTTCGTTATCTGTCGCTATTATACTGTCGTCACGGGCCGACTTATAAAGGAGAGTTTGCGTATACAAAAGTCGTATTACCTGGTCCAGATGAATCACTCGTTGTCTCAGCAGCGGTCTGTCTGTCGTTTTGGCTTCTATCACTGACCATGTTGGTTTTAGATATCGTATTCTCCTTTGTTATTTCCTTTAAACACTTTTCTAACTGGTTTTTAGACTCATGCATCACGAGTGAGAAACCGCCGGATTCGGCTTTCTCGATAGCCTCGTTAATTACGCGATATTCTACGTCGCTCAAGGTGAGCCCGTCTGCAAAAGAAATCGTTCGTCAAAGTTTCACCGACGGTTCACACCGTTCTTCTGATTTATGCATATTTTTATATTCCTTTTGGTAGACCGAACACAAGATCTGCCACCAGGAATTGAGAGAATACGTCCGCATCCGAACACAGGATTGTTTTCATATTCTCCCTCACGCATGCAACGATAGAACGCACAGCGATAATCATTACATACGTGAACCAGTAGAATACGGTGTCATTCAGAATTGCAATTTTTTTTTATTAGTTTTGGCCTTTTATGTACGCATATAATTTGCTATAGCATTTAGAATATGATTCGGTCGTATTCAATAAAAAAAATACACACACCCAATTTATAAACAGCTCCGCTATCTGTCGTTAAAAATATGATGCGGCCGTTGGTCGTTATCGTGACCTTTTCATTTGGATGTAGCGCGTCCAATTGAAATATCTCCTTACAAGTCTTGTAGAAGACTAGGAGCGTCATGACGTCTAAAATGAATGCATTCAATTATTAAAAAGGATTTAATCGTACGTTAGCTGTCGTCAATAGAACATTAATGTTTTCGGATCGTTGTTGTTTTCTTTTTATTTTTCAGTGAAACTAGTAGGCAAGGAGTGAGCATGCCGATAACAATCGACTCGCGTGCGCGTTACCGGCAAATAGCACAATGGCCCCTTATTTTACTACATGTCGAATTTTTTTTTTTTTTATTTTTCCGTGAACCCTTTCTCAATAGGTATTTGGAAGTACAACAGTGCATTATTCGTAGATTAGTAATTTGAATATTACTGGAAACTCACGCGACTTGTTGTACTTCAGTAAGCAGTCGCACTCACTTACCACGAGCTCTACTTCCTTTTGTATTTTTTTCCGCCATCTCTTTATTTCTGCAATCAACGGTGTTTCTATTTCTGTCGTCTATGTTTCGTTTGAATTTTCTTCTGATGGAAGACGAGTTCTCTGTTTAATAAGATCACTGGTAGTTCGTAAACAAGTCACAACACACGCACAAGCGAAAATAAAGGTTTTTTTTTTTTTTTTTTATTATTCCACGCACAATCTTCTTATTTAGTTTTCACCTCGCGCAGTGGAAGCGTGCTGGGCCCATAACCTGTTGGTTGAATAGCCCGGGCGAATATGAATCGACAAATAATTACACTTAATTATTGGCTTTTACACACTGTCTTTATTATTCTGATATGTAATTAAACACAAGCAGAGCAACGCAGTCCCTTGTCTCTGGCGGTCCAAAAAAACTGGTGAGAGAAACGGAGCGGAAAAGTCATGAAAAACTCCGTTACGCTCGGTCATGAAACAATAGACGACTCAACACGCAAAACGCGCATGTACGCGTGGTCGACTCACATAGAAATAATCTAACAGTTTAATTTTGCGCCGCCTCCGAAAACTTTGAAATATATTTAGTATCCTATTTAACGATTAAGTAGATTATATTAATAGCTGTGGAATACGGATATAAATGAAATAGAAATTATTTTATACTTTTTAGTGCATTTCGAAGTCGGATTTTTTTTTGTTAAAAATTATTTTATTTCACAATTTTTAGTGGAACGAGCAGTTGAACAAGTATTTGAAGGATACCGTAAGGATGTTTTGTATTTTTATTGGATACCTAATAACCATCAACCCAAAAAAATATATTAATCAAATTCAGAATTTAAGGAATTAATTTATTTGAAAAATACAATGTATTTATTTGGGCCGCCGCCCCTCCCGCCGCCCCTCCCGCCGCGTGGCCATTTCGGAGAGTAGCGGCGACGCGTACCCGCCGCTGTTCCTCTTTCTGTAAAGTAAAATTCGACATATTAACATAACTCATCCATTTGAGAATTAATTTCTTTTATTACTTACGACGCAAATGAAAATTATATGTTCGATAATAAAATCTGTGATACATACTGCGCTTAGGTTTATCAGAATCTTGCGGCTGCTGTTGCTGCTGCTGGTGCAGCGACGCCTGCTGCTCCTGCACCAGCTGCAGCTGCTGCTGCAGCTGCACCAAAGCGGTTGTCAGCGCTTCTTCTGAAAGAATAATAAAAAGAAGAAATATATGTGTTACATGCATATTTTTAAATCATGCAGTATATTCGCTAATCTTCCATTAAAGTTGGAGTTATACTTACGATCAGTAGAGGTTGATGCCATTTTTCTGTGAAAAAAAAGTTTAATTAATAAAATAAAAAAAAACAATCCGCATTTGTGGATAAAAATTTGAAAAGCAATCACCCCTATTTGTTTTTATTTTATTATTATTTTGAAACTCAGTAATCTTACGTGGTTTATACGCTGATTATGAATATCATCATTATGCTTCGTCTTGGTCTAATTTATTTATTATTTTGTTGAACCGATCCGATTGAAAAAGAAGGATAAACTAGCCCGCGGGACTGGGAATAGTTCGATGAAAGATTTTTCTGAACAATGAATGTTTCGATGACGACCTGACTCAGATCGAATTATGAAAAAAAGACCTGCGGGACGTGGGACGGATCGCGTAAGGACAAGAACGTCGAACTGTGTTGACGAGCTTGTAACGACCCAAGAATTTAAAACAATATCTTTTTAATTTTATTTTTCTTTATTATAACCAATTTTTTTTATACAGAATATTTTATTTTATTTTTATTGTTAATATTTAATGTATAAGTTTTTGTAATAAACATTTTCATTTCGTCGATAACCGAGTCTGTTGAATTGATCGATAAAGGTTTAGTCGATAAGTCGGACGGTAAAACAGTTTACCGATAAATTATCGACGTCCGACCGCGCACGCGCGAGCGCAACCCCAGTAACCATACGGTGGGGTAGTATTCTAGAGTGGGGATGCTGGACCACCACGTGACGGGAAAAACCCAGCTACCCCAAGAACTCTATGCGGAAAAAAAGTGCCGACTCAGCAAAATCTGAGTATAAATAGAGGCGTTCCGCACAGTTTCATCGCAGATCTTCTCAGACCTCGGTCTGAAACAGACAACACTCTGATTAGTAGAGAAGAGCTTGCGCTGAACTGTCTAGGCAGCGATAGAGCGCGAGCTATAGCTAATTTCTACTATTCCACTGGTGGCGTGCAGGACTACGGAACAGTGGACCTCCTATTCGCGGTGCGCAACGTGTTACACAGGTGTTACGCTAAGCCAACACTCAAGTGTAAAGAGCTAGCGAGGAGCGGAGCTCCTTGAACGGCCTGCGTTTAACACGGCTCTGGTATAACCAGAAACCGATTGCGACCTGTAGGAAGGGTTAACTTGATTCCAATGGTCTAGCACAAACCTCTGGAGTTTAGTTTCCATAATTATTGTTGAAAACAAACAGAGTGTTGACTGTAGAAGAAGACCACGCCGCTTTTGCGATAGCGCTATCGATTAATTACAATTATTAATTTTTACTTACATATTAATTACTAATTACATATTTTTCAATTGTATTCCCAATCTAGGGCGAACTAATTATAATTTCTTACTGTATTCCTATTTCTAGCCGCACTTATTGTGATACTAGCAACTTTGTATTATAATTCAATATTCACTTACCTTTCATTCTTGAATAAACATATTTCATTCAGTTTCTAGCACATTAGTGTTTGGATTTCACTCCTTAACCGCACACCACACGAACCTAAAATCCTTAACACATTTATTACGAGTCGCCTTCTAAGGGAACCGCTCTCCCTACAAGTCGGTGCAGTGACGTACTCACTCTGGGTCGTTACACGTAGTTAATAAAAATTTGGTGACAGCGGTGGGATAGTTCGAGTGGTAAAGAGAAATCGTATCTCTGCGGACATTAATGGTTAGCCTAGAAACAGACAAATACAAATAAAAAGTAAAGTACAAGAATATATATAAAAAAAAAAGAGAAAATAAAAAAAAAGGGAGAAAAAAAAACAAATATACACATACATATATACTATATCAATAAGCAAAAATCAAGATGCCAAACGGAATAGCCGATCAACCAGCCAGCGCATCAGCCAGCGGATCAGCCAACGGATCGACTGAAGGAAGCCGACCGATCAGTATTCGCGATGCAGCAGACATCGTACCAGCATTTAACGGCCGCAACATACCAGTCTATCAGTTTGCAAAGAGCTGTTTCAAAGCGAAGAATATAATCTCTCCGAATGCTGAGTATGGATTGGTACAATTAATCAAGAACAAATTCTACGGACAAGCAGCAAGAGTGGTACTAAACGGAGACTACGACACCATCGAGGAACTGATTGCCGTAATAAAATCACGGTTCGCACCACTCTTCACTTCGATGCAGCTATGCGGCGACATGGCAAGGATCGCACAGGGTCCAACTGAGGCAGTCGTGGACTACGGCAGCCGCGTCTCAGGACTTCTACTACAAATTAAAAGCTGCAACGAGTTAGAATTCCCAGATAACATCGAAGGATACAACCGATCGTCGGAAACTAATACAATTAAAGCTTTCCTCACCGGTTTAAAACAGGAGGTATATAACCGAATGAAAAATCAAAACTTCAACAGCCTTGACGAAGCAATCAGTGCAGCAATTGTAGCCGAGGCAGAAAATATAGAAAGCCAGACCAAAGCTAAGCTATCACAGGGATTCACTACGGCCGAACAATGCGACAACTGCTATGGATACGGGCATAACGCCAGTGTATGCTGCAGTCAGCGGTTCCAAAGACAATCAATGTCGAGGGCCCGCTGGCCAGCAAAACACTGCCAACACTGCCAAAGGTCCGGGCACACCTTGGAAACTTGCTGGTTTAAGGACCAACCAGCAAGACCCGGAGTCCCCCAGGACTTTGTGCAGCCAGCTCAAACCTATAGAAATCAACCCACGCAGAGACAAGGTCAAAATTGGACACGAACAAGACCTCCAATTTGTGAATTCTGCCAAAACATTGGCCATACAATTCAGGAATGCCGGAAAAAGGCATATCAAGAACGTATCAAGAGCCAGAGACCCCAGCAAACTCCTCAAGTACAACAGGTACGTAAAAAGGCAAATTTGTACCTAAACTTAGGAGAAATAAATAAATCTCCCAGTGTCGAGCTGGTAAGCGAAAATTTCAAAAATCAGCAAGCCTTATTCATGGTCGACACAGGATCAGACATTAATATAATTAAAAAACAAGCAATATCAAACGAAATTATTATAAACACAGATGTAATTTTTCAATTAAATGGAATCACTAAAAGCTCTATTTACACTACAGGATACATCAAAGTAAAGATACTAGAAACTGAATCCATATTCCATATCATCGAGGAACTACCGATTGAACAAGATGGAATTTTAGGCACAGAATATTTTAAAAGCAGTGGAGCCAGCATCAATTACGCCAAGTCTATACTAATCGTAAATAACAATATAATACCATTCAAGCAACCAGCAGTGGTAATACCATCTAGGACAAAAACCATGATACCTATAAGAGTATCAAACACTGAAATAAAAACTGGTTTTGTCCCAAAATTACAGCTTCACCCACAAATATATATGGGAAACGCTGTAGTCACGAATCGTGATGGTATAGCATTTCTGTATGCGATCAACGTTGGAGCAGAAGACATCGAAATCGAAATGCCAGCAGTAGAGCTGCAACAGTATGAAGAGGCACCACAGAACGAAGAAACATTCCATCAAGAACCTAAAAGAGCTCAGCAAATTCTTAAAATATTACAAACAGGTCATTTGAATCAAGAAGAACTCACTAATGTAGAGGATATAGTAAAAGAGCACGCTGACAGATTTTATATAGACGGAGATAAACTTCCAGCAACGAATAAAATCTATCACAGGATCATCACGACGGATGAGGTGCCTGTAAATGTTAAGCAGTACAGATATCCTCATGCGTTGAAAGATGAAATTAATCACCAAGTAAATGATCTCCTGGGAAAAGGAATCATCAAGCATTCCTCATCACCTTTTAACTCACCTTTATGGATAGTACCAAAAAAGCAAGATTCACAAGGAAATAAATGCTGGAGATTAGTGATTGATTTTAGAAAATTAAATGAGAAAACGATCAGCGATGCCTATCCGCTACCTAACATTACGGATATCCTGGATCAAGTGGGAAGCGCAAAATACTTCTCCGTGTTTGATTTAAAATCTAGTTTTCATCAAACACCAATGCATCCGGAAGACAAGCACAAAACAGCATTTTCAACACCATTCGGGCATTTCGAATTCAACAGAATGCCTTTTGGTTTAAAAAATGCTGCAGCCACATTCCAGCGCCTGATGAACAACGTCCTAGACGGATTACAAGGACTGGAACTATTCGTGTTCATCGATGACATCGTAATTTATGCAAGCTCACTAAAAGAACACGAGATAAAGGTCAACAGGATGATGACGAAGCTTAGAGAAGCAAATTTATGCTTACAACCTGACAAATGCCAATTTTTAAAGAAAGAGGTGGCATACCTGGGCCATATAATTACAGAAGACGGTGTAAAACCTGACCCAGCAAAGGTTGAAGCGGTCCAAAAATTCCCCGTTCCGAAAACTGTCAAAAATATCAGACAGTTCCTAGGATTGTGCGGATATTATAGACGTTTCATTAAAGACTTCTCTAAAATAGCTAAACCATTGTCTGACTTGACGAAGAAGGAGCAAAAATTCGAATGGTCCAACCAGCAACAGCAAGCTTTCGAATTCTTAAGAAACGTATTATGCGAAAAGCCAATCCTACAATATCCTGACTTTGAGAGACCATTTAATATAACCACTGACGCATCCGGAACAGCAGTAGGAGCGGTCCTAAGTCAAGGAGAAATAGGAAAAGATCAGCCAGTAGCATACGCATCAAGAGTAATGAATAAGCCGGAAACACAATACTCCGCAACAGAAAGGGAATTACTTGCTGTAATATTCGCAATAAATCATTTCAGACCATATATTTTCGGCAGAAAATTCTATTTAATCACAGATCACAAACCTTTAATCTGGTTAAACAGTCTCTCAGATCCAACATCAAGACTCATGAGATGGAAACTAAGATTGAGCGAGTACGATTACGAAATTAAATACAAACCAGGGCAGACAAAACATGAACGCCTGATGCTCTATCTAGAAATCCTGTCGAAGATATAAATGCTCTACAAATAAATGCGAAAAGGCTGCACTCATCTACGTCTGGAGCAAAGAAAAGCGTAAGAAAAGGAAAGAGTGGCACCAGTATCCCACTCGCCCCAGACAAACAACAGACCACCTCAGAATCAGGCAAGCACAAAAAAAGGAAGGAGTGGCATCAATATCCCACTCGCCCTAGACAAACAACGACGTCAGAATCTAGAGAATTTAAAAAGAAAAAAGAAGCACATCAGTATCCAACTAGACCGAGACCAACAACTACAACTGAGTCTGAAAATCATAAAAGGAAGAAAGAATGGCATCAATATCCAAGAAGACCAAGGCCAACAACCTCGTCAAGTTCACGAGAAATTAAAAAGAGGAAAATCAGCCACAAACATTTAACACGACCACGAGATGACTCCACAGATGTTGAAATAAGGAAAAGATACCGAAAAGATAACATACGAGAGAGAAGCCCATCTCAAAGAGGAAGAACAGCAAGAAAAAGGATAAAAGAAGACTATACAAGTTCAGACGAGTCTCAATATTACGAAACTGATATATCTGAAGAACCACCAAAACTAAGAAAAAGAACAAACAAAAATCCAAAAATATACTCCTCTGAAGAAATCAGGAAGAGGAAAAAACCTAACGAACAACAAGTCATTGTAGAAGTACATCAACCTCCACAAGATAAAAAATACATAATCCCGCAGAAACGACTCGTAGTAAGAGAACCAGTAATAATTGGAGATGAGATAGAAGAATATAATGAAGAAGCAATCGATATGCCTAAACACATCTTCAGAGAACCACCCAGAATCGATTCCTCTTCAAGCACAAGAGAAAGGTCTCCTATAATAAAAAGAAAAGTAGAAAAAGAAACCTCAAGTGACACATTATCAGCTCCTATCACACCTATCAAAATTAAAAAAGGAAAAACCGAACAACCGTCTACAATTAAACAAATTAAACCAAAAATAATTAGCAATAAACCAGTCATATTTAAAATAGAAGAAACCGAAGACCAGTTATGGATGAAGAGAGGTACAGCAGTAATATTCATTAATAAAGAAGGACAACCTGAAGATTACCAATCAAAACAGTTAATAGAAAATGAAAAGATTAAAATTTTTAAACCACAAGACAGTATCACAGAATATAAAGTTAAGAATAAATTAATTTTTGGAGTATTAGTAGATTATAAAGAAAATTTACCACACAAAATTAAAGCTCTTCATCACATGTTAGTTCAAAAAGGAATCCAGGAATGCAGCATGCCAAACAAGCAAGGGTTAAAAGCAATTCTTCAAGTAATCTTTGCAGATTCAAACATCAACATCATCATCTGCAAAGGGACAATCCAAACTCCACCTAAAGATGAAAGAAGAAGTATAATTAAAGAAAATCATGAAAGCACAGTTGCAGGACACAAAGGAATTAGAAAAACTTACCTCAGGATCAGGAACAAGTATTATTGGAAAAACATGAAGAGAGAAATTACCGATTATATCAGATCATGCATCAGTTGCCAAAGAACCAAGCTAGTAAGGATGAAGAATAAGGAGCCTATGGTTATCACAGACACTCCTTCGGACGCATTCGATAAGGTGTCTTTAGATATTCTTGGACCCTTACCTATGACGCAAAAAGGATACAGTTACATCCTCACCATACAGGACAACTTGACCAAGTACTCCGTCGCAGTTCCACTTGTATCAGCTACATCAGAGGACGTCGCAAGAACATTCACCAACTCGTTCATATGCCAATTCGGCAGTCCTAAAGCTATCCTCACCGATCAGGGAACATGCTTCACATCCTCACTTATTAAGAAGCTAGCTAAAATCTTCCACATCCAAACGTACCGTACATCATCCTTCCATCCTCAGTCAAACGGGTCCCTGGAAAGAAGCCATCACGTTCTAGTTGAGTACTTGAAACACTACATCTCTAAACAAGAACACTGGGATGAATGGCTACAACAAGCAATGTTTTCATATAACACTAGCGTTCATGAGGGGACAAAATTCACACCTCATGAACTAGTATATGGAAAAAAAGCAAGGCTACCATCAAAGTTTACACCTACTGACAGTTTAGATACATACCCAGATTATGTGGACAAACTATTACAAAATTTACACAAAATTAGGCAAACAGCAAAAACAAATCTAGAACAATCAAAATACAGACAGAAATACTACTACGATAGAAAAATACGACCAATTAATTATAAAACAGGAGAAGAAGTTATGTTATTAAACCCACCAAGAAAAAGTAAACTACAAAAAGAATATACAGGACCGTACAAAGTTTTAAGAAACATAGAAAAGAATAACATAGAATTGCATATAGGTCCCAAAAAGACTAGGATAGTTCACAAAGATAGACTAAAGAGGGCCTACCGGCCAATCTACAACATAGATCAAAAATAAAATCGATATGGCAATCTATATGATTTTCGAAAGATGCGCATGCGCACATGCAAAATTTCGAACATGCCGCCATATTGTGCAAAGTACACTAAAGACAAAGTACATAAAAGGACGCTACCTGCAAAAATTTAAAAGAAAAGGGAAAAAGACGAAAGAGAAAGAAAAAGATTAATACATAAAAGAGTAAGCATAAAAGGAAAACAAGAATTTAAGAATTATTAATTATGTTCATTCGCGTTTATAGGAATAATGACTCAATCAAGCCAAAATATCATCAACGCTTTATGCGTCAAAGACTTAATGATAAATTTTGAGTGCGCAACGAATTTAAAAATGGGACGAATGTGTTCGATATGTGCATTGTACATCCAACCGGCTCAAAGAAAATTATGGCTTCATCCAGGATTACACCATTATATTTTGAATGAAGAAGCAACCAAGCAGTCAAAATGTATTTCATGCCAAGGGCAAATAGCCATTCTGCAGCCAGCGGTAGCATGTAATAAATGTCAGAACGTCCTAAATAATATGAACCAGGAAACGGCGGAAACATTCAGAGAAGGATACTTACTTCCTACGGAAGAGCCCGAAATTTTTTTTTAGATACTGCTTTCAATTAAATAATAATTCACCGTGTAAAATAAATAATTTAATCATTTAAAATATATAATTATTTTCTTCTTGTTCTATAAACTAGTGAATTTATTTCAAATTCCTACGAAATATTTTTTTTTTATTTCGTTCGAACTATTAATGCGCAGACTCGCAAGTCCGCCATATTACATAGAAAAAAGATAGAAAGAGACAGAAACTAAGAGCGACAGAGAGAGATATAGAGAGCGATGCTACGCACGCGCAGCTAAATTCAACTCGTAGATAGCGAAAATGGTGAGACGCGCAGGACGACGCGAGCGTTTAAAAAGGCTAAGAAGAGCCCTAAAACAATTCAAAGAGGTAGAATTGTATCATCAACAATTTATTTCATTTATTAACTATCTGTTTTATACAAAATTTCAAAGATGACAGCGCAAGAAGAAATGCTAAGGGAGGAAATACCACCACCAACACCACCACCACCACCATCACCACCACTACCACCACGATGGAAGCTGATTTTAATAGATGTTCCAGAATTTGACTGGAAAATTTATGGAAATTCAGAAAAGACCGATCCAAGATGTAAACATGGACTAATCATGCGCTATTTTGGCATTTTATCAGCCTCCCCGAGGAACAACGAGGAGAAGTGTTGCTGCGCCCTGTGCAACATAAAAAGAAAAAACATTTGTCTCTTGAGGACAAGAGACAAACGCGCGGGGGAAGCTGTAACGACCCAAGAATTTAAAACAATATCTTTTTAATTTTATTTTTCTTTATTATAACCAATTTTTTTTTATACAGAATATTTTATTTTATTTTTATTGTTAATATTTAATGTATAAGTTTTTGTAATAAACATTTTCATTTCGTCGATAACCGAGTCTGTTGAATTGATCGATAAAGGTTTAGTCGATAAGTCGGACGGTAAAACAGTTTACCGATAAATTATCGACGTCCGACCGCGCACGCGCGAGCGCAACCCCAGTAACCATACGGTGGGGTAGTATTCTAGAGTGGGGATGCTGGACCACCACGTGACGGGAAAAACCCAGCTACCCCAAGAACTCTATGCGGAAAAAAAGTGCCGACTCAGCAAAATCTGAGTATAAATAGAGGCGTTCCGCACAGTTTCATAGCAGATCTTCTCAGACCTCGGTCTGAAACAGACAACACTCTGATTAGTAGAGAAGAGCTTGCGCTGAACTGTCTAGGCAGCGATAGAGCGCGAGCTATAGCTAATTTCTACTATTCCACTGGTGGCGTGCAGGACTACGGAACAGTGGACCTCCTATTCGCGGTGCGCAACGTGTTACACAGGTGTTACGCTAAGCCAACACTCAAGTGTAAAGAGCTAGCGAGGAGCGGAGCTCCTTGAACGGCCTGCGTTTAACACGGCTCTGGTATAACCAGAAACCGATTGCGACCTGTAGGAAGGGTTAACTTGATTCCAATAGTCTAGCACAAACCTCTGGAGTTTAGTTTCCATAATTATTGTTGAAAACAAACAGAGTGTTGACTGTAGAAGAAGACCACGCCGCATTTGCGTTAGCGCTAACGATTAATTACAATTATTAATTTTTACTTACATATTAATTACTAATTACATATTTTTCAATTGTATTCCCAATCTAGGGCGAACTAATTATAATTTCTTACTGTATTCCTATTTCTAGCCGCACTTATTGTGATACTAGCAACTTTGTATTATAATTCAATATTCACTTACCTTTCATTCTTGAATAAACATATTTCCATTCAGTTTCTAGCACATTAGTGTTTGGATTTCACTCCTTAACCGCACACCACACGAACCTAAAATCCTTAACACATTTATTACGAGTCGCCTTCTAAGGGAACCGCTCTCCCTACAAGTCGGTGCAGTGACGTACTCACTCTGGGTCGTTACAAGCTGATAACGGTTACATCGAAGCTTTGAATATACGATATTCAACAAATATACTAAAATTTGGCTACTACTTGATTTTCACGGTAAAATAAAAATTATAATTTTTTACGTTTATCGCAATGAATACAACTGCCTCTTACAAACGGAAACAGCACTGCCACAAAATAGCAAATCCTAATATCCGGAAGTAATCGAATAAATGGATCTACGTTTAATTTCATCACACGTCGCTCCCACAAGAATTTACAAATAATAATATTGTTTGATAAAGAATTTGTTATTATTTCGCCAAAGCACTGCCGGCCGCCTTACAATAGCCAAATAGTCGGTAATTTATATTCACTATGATATTCCTAATCCTCGTATAGAAAACACGCAAGAATACTGTTTAAAAAAAAAAGAAAATCCGGGGCAAGTGATTTTCAGAATTATACCCAACCAAACCACCAACCAATGAGGACTAAAATAATATATTTTGGTAATTATTTAGAGATACGGACCACCCTCAGATGACCTTGACCTTGACATATGTTGTCAAGGTCACCCTCCTGAGTGACCTTCAGAAGGTTTTAGCCGTCGCCCGTTTATTATTAAAAAGTTATTAACCAATAAAGTTTCGAAAATATAGCAGTTATTTTGAGTATTAAAACGCATAATGGTTTGCGCAAAGCGTTATAAATATTACCGTAAGTTGTCGATTAATATGCTATGTCATGATGATGAATTGCCCTCGACAAAGATTTCTGGAAAAGGAGCTGAATATTTCATCATGCACAGCAGTTGATTGGGTGAACTTTTGCCAAGAGGTAATTAATTTATTTCCTAATGATTTTATTCGTAAATGTACATATATAATATTTGAATACAACAATGTGGCATTTTAGCTCATGAATAAATGGTTGATGTGCAAACAAAATCCAATTGGTGGAAATGGAATCATCGTCGAAATTGATGAAGCTAAATTCGGACGTCGAAAATACCATCGTGGACGGTTGATCACAGGACAATGGCTCTTTGGTGGTATACAACGGGGTACGAAAAATACGTTTATCGTGCCAGTTGTATCTCGTAGTGCAGAAGTGCTACTACCCTTAATCGAAACATACATTGCTCATATAAGCAAACATATAAGCTTCCAACAGCGATTGTTGGAAAGCTTATAAGAAAATCGACAAAAAAATATATCAACATAGCGTAGTCAACCATTCTGAAAATTTTGTTGATCCAAATACGGGTATCCATACCCAAAACATAGAACGCTTATGGAGAGATATTCGCAGAGGTATTCCACAATATGGTCGTAGAGAATACCATTTTCACCATTATTTAGCAGAATTTATATTTAAAAAAACATACGATTTCAACGAACGGTTGGATGCATTTTTTGAAATAATGTCTACTATGTACCCTTTAACGGAAAATATAAATGAATAAATGAATTAAATTTATTATTATTATTGAAACCATACATAGATGTGATAGGTTAGGTTAGGTTATATATTTAAATCCGGCCGACGTTGGGTGGCCGGCAACGCTTTCTCCAAATGATAGTGTTGTTTAAATAATAACGAAAGAGTTGCCAGCCACCTTACGGCGGCCGGATATAAATATGTAACCTGACCTAACCTAATACATCAATAATGTTCACTTCTAATTGAGTTTTAATGGACATTTCCACCTTAATTCTTACAAATCTGTTTTGGTTAATAACTTTTTAATAAAAAACGAGCGACGGCTAACACCTTCTGAAGGTCACTTAGGAGGGTGACCTTGACAACATATGTCAAGGTCAAGGTCATCGGAGGGTGGTCCGTATCTCTAAATAATTATCTATATTTTTTATAAAATATAAATTCTTGGTACTTGTAATTTGGTACTTACCGATATTCACTGTATCACGTTTCGATCATTACTGAACAAATATCTGTGACTTCTAAAGGAAGAGAGTAACAGAATTGGTGGGGCACATTCCAGGATCGCACATATTTGCGTCGTATGGATTCACGAATATCGTGTAGTTCTTACATTGTTTGAAATTTGTCGACTGCCTCGAACGTAAATAATAAATAAGGACAGCGAGTGAAAAGAGGATGAAGCGAAAACAATCCAGTCTATATCTGCAAAACCGTATTAATGCAACGATGAAACATGTGTATTTCTAATTTTTTTGCTATGAAACTTTTATGAACAAATTTGTCATATTTTTCTAATTAAAACAAGACCAAACACGATGTAAATCGGACAAGTTTTGTTATTATTAATCAATTTAAATTGATCCAGTCAACCATTAATAACCAATTAAAGTAAAATTAAACCGATCTATGTCGTGTTTAGATTCAATTTAATCAGAAGAACCTCAACAATCCAACGGTACTATCTTTTCCAAGATAAAACGAAAATTAGTCCAAATGTAATATTCTTTGCTGAATGTTGATTTGTTTTACTCGCGGCATCCCTTTGTAGTACATCCATCTCGAATTTTCGCGTAATACGTATTCTTATTCCATGTTTACGGATTCGAAGCTCCGCTGAGCTCGAGAAAATTAGTATGTAGTAGGGCAATGTCACACAATGTTATTAGCCGGCGCAGGGGAAAAGAGGGATCCTTCGCACTACCCGCCGATTTTGGCACGCACAAACCGTGTGAGCCAAGGCGGGGCACGACCAATCAGACGCACACTCTTTCCCTCGAACAAGTTACGAACGACGAGCAGCAATCAGTTAGAATTGCGACGCTGTCATCAATAGAACTGATCATACATTCCATTGAATATAGCGATAGGTATATAATAAAATATATTATCATAATTCTAACTTTTTTTTTTAAATTTAATTTAATATAAATAAGGAAAAGAGTTCAATTCTGCTTTAAGCGAATCATTGTTTGCAAAAACAAACAGAACAATTCTCCTTTGAACAAATCTAAAGAAACGGACAATTTCGGCTGTGAGCGAATCATTGTTTCTGAAAATATAAATAAGCGAATCATTGTTTGTGAAAACAAACAGAACAATTCTGCTTTGAGCAAATATAAAGAAACGGACAATTTCTGCTGTAAGCGAATCATTGCTTCTGAAAATATAAACAAGGATAAAAAGGGTTCAATTCTGCATTAAGCGGCTAATTAATAAAATAAAATAAAATAGTTGCGATATATATAATTATGGGTAGACCTACAAAAGGTGCATCCCGTATGAGAAAGAATCGTGCGAATGAATCGGACGATGTGAAGCAATTACGTCTTTCTAAAGAACGTGAAAGAAACGCAAAGGCACGGCATGAAGAAGCTATTGACGATCGCAGTTCGAGATTGTCTGCAAAGCGAAAATACGCTAGTTCGAAAGAATCGCGCGAAACGATTGACGAAAGAAAACGTCGGCTAAGCAGAATTTCTAATCGTTTAAAGAACGAATCTACCGAGAAACGTTCACGTCGTATCGAATTAATCCGTAGGCGTTTAGCGAACGAATCTACTGAGGAACGTTCGCAACGTCTAATGGTTGTAAGAAATTGTATGCGGAAAGTACTAGTAAGTGAACGTGTCGAATCAAGGAATACACGTTTAAGAAATATGTGTGAACTAGCTAAGAAACGGAGAAAAGAACTTCTCCTTCAGGAAGACTACTTTAAATCGGCTATTAATATTTTTGCTAATGTACCGTGTGCAGTGTGTTACAAGACTTTATATCCGCAGCAACGTTACGCTTTACACACGCAGCCTTTGTCTAGTCTAATTCCTGCAAATCTATTACAATCAGAGAAGATAACAACATTTTCTCGTTGCCTAAATCATCTTAAAAAACACAAAGTTCCATCACAGGCATTCTGGAATAAAATGGAACTCATGCCTGTACCTCTGGAGATAACAGATTTATCGGAAATCGATAAACAAATGTTGTGCAGAATAGTACCGTTTCTTAAAATCATGAAAATTCAGAATCGCTTCAGTCAGGATTGGTGCAAAGGTCAGGTAGTCCTATTTGCCCGCGATATGTTCGAAGTAGCCGAGCAACTTTCACTTAGATTAAACGAAACCGGTATGATGATTGTAGTGGAAAGCCTCGAAAATTCGGAGCGACAAAGACAATTTGAAATAGACGTTGGCAAACTTCGTGTAGCTTTACAATGGCTATTACAAAATAATGCTTTATACAAAGATGTGCGACCATGTTTTTCTAATAATACCAATAACATTTTGGAAATAGCTGACGTCGTTGAACAGCCTTGTATTGTAAGAAACGAAATGGAAGTTGCAGAAAGAAATACTGAATCAAACAGTAGATTTGTGAATGTTGGACAGAATGTAGCTATCTTACGAGGCTCGTGCCATCAAGCTAGCGATCGCTTCAGTATTGAATCTCGCGGTAAGCAATGGCATAGCTGCAGTTGCATATGTTGCGTTTCATTTGCTCGACCCTAGTACGTGGTGTACTAGTGAGGTCGATTATGTACTTTTAGTAGGAGATAAATATTACCGTGATTGCATTGAAGCGCGAAGTAATCCTGACCCCAGAGAAGTCAATGTCGACTAATTAGCCGTTACCGAATTATTGCCACACATATCATTTAATAACAACAGAGTCAATATTAACATTGAGTATGAAATGGCTGTAAATGGTCATATTGATGTTGATAACGGTGATGAAGGATTTCCAAATTTAAAAAATGGTTTGATTAGGTTTTTTCAACAGTATATGTACGGAATTCTTACTGCAAATTATACATCAATAGCCGGATCATGCTACAACCAGTCGGAGACGACCTACTATTGGTTGTTTGATTCCCATGCACGAGGTCCAAAAGGATATAAAGCACCATTACGGAGCGCCTCATGCTGTATGAAATTTACTACTATTGATGCTTTACAGGCCACCTTGTGTCGTAATTTGTATGCGAAAGATGGCAACAGCAATGTATTAAATATCTACTCATTAACACCTATAACAATTGTATCTGGAAGAAAATTGTATCTCCACTGGTAGAAAGAATGCAACATCTGTCAGTTAGGACCCCTCGAAAAGAATCCGGCGAAACACGAATTATATTCGAAACAAGCATGTTACGTTCGGTTAACGATGGTGTTCCCAACATCGATAGTGTCGTCTCAGTCAGTAATACTAATAATAACGCAGACAATGGCCCGATAGAACTGGCGAATATACATAGAAAAACAGTGCTTCCTTTGAACCTAGAGAGGGAGAGAAGGATGGAAGAACTGTGTTGGTTCTTCCTGTTTCCGGATGGAAAAAATGGATTTGGAGAGCATCGAGACATCTCAATAACACCACTGGATTACTTCCAAGCTCGTATTCTGAGCAATGACAAACGATTCCAGCGAACAGATTATTTGTTCTTCGCATTATCTGTTGTTGAATACTACCGCGCAAAAGCTAGCATTTCAGTATCATGTAATATGCGCCAAGGGGAACATACTCCACAGGGATTAGTAGATAATATACACCTCACGATGAGAAACATAAGAGGATCAGCATCATACTGGGAACGCTGCTGTTCGGAATTAATCGCGATGGTCCGAAGTCTTGGACTGCCCACATGGTTTGCTACGTTCTCTTGCAATGATCTGAACTAGCCAGATATGTTGAAAGCATTACTACTAGCCGATGGTCGCCCCATTACCGAATTCGAAAACCTGACTTTTGGAAATCGAATAAAGTCGGTTCAGAGATACCCTGCAGTTATTGCAAGACAATTTACGTTACGTGTAAATGCGTTAATGCAATTTTTGAAAAACTCAGATTGCATAGGTGGCGTTGTTATCGATTTTTGGCATAGAATAGAATTTCAAAACAGGGGAAGTCCACATTTGCACATGCTTCTTTGGTGTGCAAACGTACCTGATTTCCTTACCAACGAGGGCCGCAACGTTATTGAGAAAGTTGTATCTTGTTCATTGGAAGCAGAAAATCAAGATATGAGGGACATAGTTCAAAAAGTCCAAATTCATAAACATTCCGCTACATGTTACAAAGATCGTAATTATCGTTGTTGTCGTTTTGGATTCCCCAGACCGATAAGTGAAAGAACGATGTGCTTAGGTCCAGATGACACATTTGCGAACAATGGACGTTTCTGTGTACTTAAGAGAACAGGAAATGAAATCATGGTGAACAATTACAACCCAACTCTTTTAAAGCTTTGGGAAGCAAACATGGATATTCAACCATGCGGAAATGTTACAGCTGTCGCATATTATATTGCTAAATACGCAAGTAAATGCGAGCCGCAGGACACAGGAAATATTATTAAAGAAGCCATTTTACGAGCGAAACGCCGGATCGGTACTGTCCGGGATCAACTATTTTTGGTATGTATGGCAATTCTATCTCAACGTGTGGTTTGTGCTATAGAATGTGCATATCGGTTGTGCCATCTGCCCCTTAAAATGAGCTCGAGAAAAGCTGTATTTATAAACAGCTGTCGGCCTGAACAGAGATATAGAATTCTCCGATTCGAAGAAAATGAAACATCATTTTTCAATATCATATTCGATCGTTACGTAAAGAGACCAGACGATCTAGAGGACTTAAGCTTAGCTGAATTTGCTGTCCGATATGAAACAGTTTCAAGTGGCTTGTGGACAGGAGAGGATGGAGACGCAGAACATAGAAATGACGATGAAGAAATACCGAGGTCGAGGTTTATAAAATTAAAGGACAATACCCGAATGCGAATAAGAAAAAAACCAGCTGTACTTCGCCACCGATATTATACCTTAAACAGTGATAGGGAAGGATATTTCTATAACTTAATAGTGTGTCACATTCCATTTCGTGATGAAAGTACACTTATGTCCGAAAACGAATCCTCGGAACAATGTTTTCTTCGACGGCAACACGAGTTGAAACCTTGTTGGGTAACGCAACCGTCGAACAATTTACTCACACAGAGCAAATTATTGAAGCGGCGCTCGCCCAGGCT
This sequence comes from Osmia bicornis bicornis, assembly GCF_907164935.1. Classification (NCBI taxonomy): domain Eukaryota; kingdom Metazoa; phylum Arthropoda; class Insecta; order Hymenoptera; family Megachilidae; genus Osmia; species Osmia bicornis. Next base: position 4,014,528 of record NW_025791458.1, on the reverse strand, counting down.
GTTGCTTTGAATGTTGTACACGAAGAAGAAAGTAATAATGAACATTTAGGAGAACCAGTCAGAATTCATGCCGACGAAACAGTATATTATGATCAAGGTGATTTATATGAAGATCAACAGCAAGAAGAAACACGTGCAATGCCCGAAGACGTATTCCTTAATAGCATTCGAAGTCTGAATATTCAACAGAAAGACTTATTGAAATCAGTTTCCGAAGTAATTGAGAAAGATATTAAACAAAATGATGATGATGAAAATACCGAACAAATGTTGCTTTTTATTACCGGAGGAGCTGGTAGCGGTAAGTCGTTTATTTTAAAATTACTTGTCGAACATGTTAAACGCTGCTATAATCCTACAATTGATACGATGATAAAACCATCTTTCATTGAAGTAGCTTCTTTGACTGGCGTCGCCGCCCGTCAAATATTCGGAAAAACTTTGCATTCCTTGTTCTCGTTACCTATTGAAAAAGGTACTGCAATGACCTATCGACGACTAACAGGACAAAGGCTCGAACAGGAGAGACGAAAGTGGCGTCATACAAAGTGGTTGATTATTGACGAGATATCAATGGTGTCCTATGAGAATTTGCGAATAATTCATTTAAGATTGCAAGAATTCAAAACAAATGATAAACTATTTGGTGGCGTAAATGTACTTCTCTTTGGCGATATCATGCAGTTGCCCCCAGTAAAAGGACACTGGTGTTTTGTATAGCCACATTTGTGTACTGCAGAAATTAATTTATGGCACCAATTTTCATTCTGCGAACTCACCATTAATATGCGACAAAAGATGACGTTGAGTTTATCGATTTATTGAATAACGTTCGGTATGGGGAAGTGACAACTTCTCAACTGGAAATACTATGCGAACGAAGAATTCTCCTAACCGGAGAGTTCGAGGATAGTGCAGCAGTAAGAATATTCCCAACGATAAAATTAGTGGATGAATATAATTCAAAAATAACTGATGAATTAGCAAGAGGAAACGGTCCCAAGGGGAAAAACTTCCAGAACCAACGGTATCATGGGCCGCCTCTCGTTATAACCAACGGAATTATCTTTAAAATTGCAAAATATCTTCGATACCTTAATAAGATGTTGAACAGAATGATCTTGGGGGAAAACTTCCAGGCCACGCGGTTTCAAGATCGCCTGTTTAGCCTCACTATGTCCAGATTCGTCGTAGTGGAGAAAATGTAATAAATAACTCACCAAGCTCGTTGTAAAATAATACACGATAATAACTTTGGATATCTTAACGGTTGCTGGTGTAGTCTGGAAATCTGGAAGGCGAAGAAAAGATGAGAACTTTGTCACGCACTTCGCGATCGGCCTTTCGACGGTATTACGATTACGAGAATTTACGACATTATTACAAAACGACGCGACGCGGAAAAAGAAAATATATTAATGAACGGACGATTTAAAAGCAAAAGTGAAAAGATAGAAAATGAAAAGTATGAAAAGAGTTTAACGTATTCGTAAAGTCTTTTGCCGCGGAAAACGCGAACTGCAATCTCCCGGCACTCTGCCTTTTTCAAGGACTTTACCGGGCAGCTAATTACAACGATTTTCGCACGACAACTCTTGCTTAACGCGAACACGGGCTCCCCGTCACGTACCTCACGATTTTTCGACGAAGAGTGATTTTGCCTCAGTCAAGCGATCGTATCTCAGGGTTCGACCCGCGATCATGGGCCCAAAGTGGGGACATCATTTGGCAAATCAGGGTACGTGTCGAAGGGGAAGGCCCGCGCGTATTGGTTTCGTCTAGGCGCGCTTCCCGAGCTCTCATCCCTTCTTGACCTTTCTTCCGACTCTATCTTCCGTAAGCTATCTCTTTCTTTTACCCCTCTAACGCTACGCGGATTTCATGCGTCGCAATTCTAAAATTTCTAGAATGTTCGAAATCTATTACGACTTTATTTGTTTGAGTTTACTAGTTAAAGAGAGGCTTTTATAAATGGTATTTATAAATGATTTTTCGGTAACGAAGACATCTGGCCCTTTTAATAGACGTTTGATTTACTATATTGAATAACTAATAATGAATAACGTGGAATTATTATTCCGATCTTATTTGTATTCCGGCGGTTTACGGAGAAAGGCAATCGATATTCATGATTATTATCAAATCGCGGATATATGCAAATACGTTACTGCATTTAATCGTTATTAGTTGTCAGTTGACCTTGTTGCTGAACACACGTACACTCTAACGCTCCTGTTTAAAATTAACCGCTAATCATCAGTATTTGCATCCGTTTTCTCTACGTTATAAGCCTAATTGCCGCAAAACGTAATCGCAATAGCTGTTTCTTAGTGCAGAGCAGTGCAAGTGCATTAGTGCATTTTGAATATATTCGAATTGTACCGCATTAAACAAGGGATTATCATACAAGGTGTTGTACCGTTCGTGTCGACGTTCTATTTGTTTCACAAATTTCATAAATAAATTAATCCGATATGGCCGATAAGTGCAAGGGGTGTGCAAAACCTGCAACGTGCAATCCGGTCAGATGCTTGGATTGTGGGATTATCACCCACGCGGGATCAAGCTGTTTAGCCAGGTCGGGTCACCCCTGGCATAACGGGCGACTTTTGAAGTGTAAGAGTGATCCTCTTGTATTGCCATCTGGCAGTTCCTCGGCAACTAGCTCTCCAATTAGCTCGCGTGCGTCTACGCCAGGGGGCTCCTCTTCCTCCTTTACGCTCGAGGACATCCGAGATCTTTTCCGCAACGAGATACAGAACCTACGGCGGGAATACGACAGCATTATCAAAAATGAGCTGTCAACATTGATGGGAGAAATGACGGCAATGCGATACGAACTTAATGAACGGCTCACACTTCTGGAAAACCGATCCGACGCTGCACCTAGTGGTCAGAACACCGCAATCACTACTTCAGAACTGACCTTCAACGTTGTTGCCGAAATATCTGAGAGGGAGAAGAGATCGAAGTACGTTCTCATTCATGGCGTCCCGGAACCTGTGGCCACAGGCAGCGGAACTTCACAAGCGACTCATGACCAGGACATCTCAACGGCCAGACATATACTCACTAGCATCCACCCAGCTGACTATGCAACTATCAATGTGACTAGATTGGGGAAACCAGGTAAAACACCCAGGCTCCTTCGTATCACCTTACAGGATGCCGGGGCCACCAGACAGATCCTGGCCAATAGAAATAGGTATAGTGGACCCTACAAAATTACGGACGATAAATCGCCAACAGAGCAGGCATACTTACGTGATCTGCGCCTCAAACTTCAGACACTACATGATCAAGGTGACACCAAGAAGACGATACGGTATATCAAGGGCATCCCATGTATCGTTGACTCCTTCAACAAACCTAAACCCGGCAACTCAAAAAACTAACTAAGTGTATGAATATATATTATCAAAACGTTCGCGGTTTACGCACTAAATTGATCGAGTTAAGCTCCTCGCTATTTACATCCTCAGAGCGCTATGATATCATCATCCTGACCGAAACGTGGCTTAACTGTAACTTTTTCACTGGTGAACTAGGGCTGGACGACTACACCGTGTTTCGCAAAGATAGAAGTGACTCCACCAGTTCCTTCGCTAGGGGCGGGGGTGTTCTAATAGCTGTCCACACAAGCCTAACTTGTTCATTGCTCACTCCACTCACTGACCACCTGGAGCATCTCTTCATCAAGGTCAGCTCTCCACTATCCTCTCACTTTCTAATTGTCTCGACCATTTATCTTCCGCCTTGCTCACCTCCATCCTTCTACTCTGATCATTTTCAATACATCTCCAATTTGTCAACTATATACCCATCCGCTTCTCTAATAATCACTGGCGATTTCAACATTCCTTTTATCAAATGGTCTTCTCAAACATTATCCTACAACTCTCTGCTCGTCTCTTCCTCCACCAGCACTAGAACTACTCAAATAACCAACCTTTTACACGAACTGTTCGATCAATGCGATCTTACGCAGCTCAACCATATCACAAACTCTTCTGGCTCAATACTCGATCTCATCCTCACCAACCATCCGAATATTCACATACAATCTCCTACAGAATCACTTCTTCCTATCGATCTATTTCATCCCCCACTTCATCTATCGGCTCAACTTTTCACACCATCTTTCGCTGGACCAGCTCTAGTCACTCCCAGGAGCAGACACGACTACAGCAGAGCAAACTACTCTGGTATGCTTGAATTCTTCAACTCCATCAACTGGGATGATATCATGTTTGATCTACCAGTAGATGAGGCTGTAGATTTTATGTATGAACAACTCTACCAGGCAATTAACACTTTTGTACCGATCAAAACTATTAGACAAAGTAGCTATCCGCCTTGGTTCACCAGTAAATTAATAACGTTAGTTCGAAGGAAAAAGGCAGCACACTTACAGTATAAAGCACACTCGCGATACTGCGACTACTTACACTTTTGCGCACTCAGAAGTGAATGCACAGCTCTTACTAGGCTGTGTCACAAAAACTATGTTGCGACGATCGAAACTAACATCCAACGTAATTTAAAGGCTTTCTGGTCGTTTGTCAACAGAAACCGCCTGTCTCACTCTCTCCCAGTAAACATGATATACGCCAACCAGGAATCCAGTGATCCTCAAACGATTGCCAATTTATTCGCTGATTACTTCGAGGCTAATTACTCTTCTCTTCAACCCGATTTAGGGGATGCTCCTCCTCAAGCACCATCGGAGCTATGCTTATCCGGCTTAAACATTAGCATCAGCGATGTACTTACTGAAATTGGCAATCTTAAAGTTTACAAAAGTCCTGGTGAAGACGAGCTCCCTAGCATTATCTTTAAAAGATGCAACTTCATTCTGTCTAGACCATTATGGATTATTTTTTGTAAATCACTGAGGGATGGTAAATATCCTGTTCGCTGGAAGAGGGGTACTATAACACCAATATTCAAGGCTGGAGACAAAACTAATATAGAAAACTACAGGCCAATCACGTTGCTCAACGTCCCATCAAAAATTTTTGAAGCCATTGTGTGTAACAAACTCTTTAAGATCATGCACAACTATTTGGCCACTGAGCAGCATGGCTTTATTAGAGGTAGATCAACAACGACCAACTTAGCGTGCTATATTAATTATATCTCTCAAGCTTTGGAAAGAAACAAGCAGGTCGATGCAATTTATACTGATTTTGCCAAGGCGTTCGACAGAGTCAACCATAATTTATTGATTGATAAGATCTATTCTTTTGGGGTTAATGGTGCATTATTACAATGGTTTCACAGCTATGTTACAGGTCGAGTCCAGACAATCAAGTATCATGGAAATATATCTAGAACAGTCTTTGTATCTTCTGGGGTCCCTCAAGGTTCTCACTTAGGACCATTGCTTTTCCTGATATTCATAGATGATATTAGGCACGTCTTTACTAACTGCAGCTTTTTACTATTTGCTGACGACCTGAAACTTTTCCGCATTATCACCTCAGAATCTGATGCATATCACCTACAGCAGGATATTTACCGACTAGAGGAGTGGTGCTGCAGAAACTTGATGAGCCTCAATCCTGCCAAATGCAGCGTCATCAGATTTCACAGAAGCAGTGAACCTATTTTACTAAATTATACCCTATACAACAATATTCTGAAAACCACACATTGTACCAGGGATCTCGAGGTTTTAATTGATAGCTCGCTGTCATTTGACCAACACATAGCGGCTGCCACCAACTCAGCCTCCAAGATGCTGGGATACCTAAAGCGCACTTGTACTCAATTTCACAACCCTAGCACACTTCTAACTCTCTATTACTCATTAGTATTATCTACGGCGCAATGGGAATAGTAAAGAAATTTACATGGCCGGCACTTCGAAGAGATCAACTAGAACAGGGAGAGTTGCCAGACTCAGTACTTATAAAATTTGACGACGAGTCAATTGGAAATAGATTCCAAGATACCGACGGTTACGTTCCAATATCTCCAGTTGTAGCAACGTTTCAAGCGACGAAAGGTTATGGAGACGTCAAGCGCAGAATGTTACCACTTATTCTAAGTTGGGCAGTAACGGTGCACAAATTACAAGGGACTACATTAAACAAAGCAGTAATTGATCTTCGCAAAATGAATTTTGCAAAAGGCCAAATTTACGTTGCACTTAGTCGTGTTAAAAGCTTAGCTGGTCTAGTTTTATCTGATTTAGCACCAAACAAAGTCCTTGTTAAACCTCATGACGAGAGAGCACTCGCAGAAATGCAAAGATTACGACAGTTACTTTTGCAAAGAAACAGTCCAAATCGGCTGCCAGCTTCCGATACGTGAAGAAGGAAGCCAAGCCTTTTTATTATTTTTAATATTTATTAACAACCAACTGGTAAAGAAACTGACGAAGTTTACTTGCAGGGACAACTTTGAAAAATCGCGATCGGTATATTCCTTGGAGAGCAACCCTAAAGAATAGGCTTTTTATTATAATAACAATAGTTATTAACAATAAGAAGTTACATAGATTTTGGGAAATGGAATCATCGTGGAATGATCTACGAAATATGAAAACTTTCATCGCAATCGGTGCATTCCTTGAACCAGAACGTATTTTGCAATAATGAAAACCGTTCGGAATAAAAAAATGCGAAATGATTTTATAACGGGACCAATCGGAAGACATATCTTACAAGACGCAAAAGATTTCATTCCGATTGGTCCATCCATCTCGGAGTAATCGGTGAACAAAGCCAGGAAAAAAAAAAAATATACTGATCGAATTGAGTATCCTTCTCCTTTTCGAAGTCGGATAAAAAGGAAAAGGAGTGGCATCAATATCCCACTCGCCCAAGACAGACTACGACCACATCAGAGTCAAAGCAATTCCAAAAGAAGAAGGGGTGGCACCAGTATCTCACTCGCCCTAGACAGACAACAACCACGTCAGAATCTAGGGAATTCAAGAAGAAAAAAGGAAGCACACCAATATCCAACCAGACCTAGACCAACGACTACAACTGGGTCAGAAGAGCACAAAAAGAAGAAAGAATGGCATCAATATCCGAGACGACCAAGGCTAATAACTTCATCGAGTTCACGGGATATTAAGAAAAGGAAAATTAGCCATAAACATTTAACACGACCACGAGACGATTCTTCGGATTCCGAAACAAGAAAAAAATATCGAAAAGATAGAACACGAGAAAGAAGTTTTTCTCAAGAGGACAAGACAGCAAGGAAGAGAATAAAAGAGGAATATACAAGCTCAGATGAGTCCCAATATTATAAGACAGATGGATCTGAACAGCCACCAAGACCAAAGAAGAGAACGAATGTAAATCCAAGAATATATTCCTCTGAAGAAATCAAAAAGAAGAGAAAGCCTAATGAAGAACAGATCACAGTAGAACTACATCGGCCACCACAAGAAAAGAAATATATCATTCCGCAAAAACGATCTGTAGAAAGAGAACCAGTGAGAATTGGAGATGAAATCGAGGAGTACAATGAAGAAGCAATCATACTTAAACACATTTTCAGAGAACCACCTAAAATTGATTCTTCTTCAAGCACAAGAGAAAGATCTCCAATATTAAGAAGAAAAATAGAAAAAGAAACTTCAAGTGATACTTTATCAGCTCCCATTACACCTATCAAAATTAAGAAAGAAAAGAATCAACCACCAAGAATTAAACACATTGGACCCAGAATAATTAGCAATAAACCAATCATATTCAGAATAGAAGAAACTGAAGACCACCTATGGATGAAAAAAGGCACAGCAGTAATATTTCTTAACAAGGAAGGACAACCAGAAGATTTGCAATCAAGATAATTTATGGAAAACGAAAAGATTAAAATTTCTAAACCACAAAGTAATATCACACAACATAAAATCTAATAAACTAATTTTTGGAATAATAATAGAATCTAAAGAGACATTACCACAGAAGATTAAAGCTCTGCATCAAATGTTGCTACAAAAAGGAATCCAGGAGTGCAGCATGCCAGATAAGCAGGGATTGAAAGCAATTCTCCAGATAGTCTTTGCAATTTCAAATATCAATATCACTATCTGCAAAGGAATGGTCCAAATTCCACCTAAAGAGGAAAAGAAAAATATAATTAAAGAAAATCATGAAAGCCCAGTCGCAGGACATAAAGGCATCAGAGAAACTTACCTCAGGATCAGAAACAGATATTATTGAAGAAATATGAAAAGAGAAATTACAGATTACGTTAGATCCTGCATCAGCTGCTAGCGAACCAAGCTAGTTAGGATGAAGAATAAGGAGCCAATGGTTATCATAGACACTCCTTCAGACGCATTCGATAAGGTGTCCTTAGACATTCTTGGACCCTTGCCAATGACGCAAAAAGGATACAGTTACATCCTCACCATACAGGACAACTTAACCAAATACTCCGTCGCAGTTCCACTTGTATCAGCCACATCCGAGGACGTCGCAAGAGCATTTACTAATTCCTTCATATGCCAATTCGGTAGTCCTAAAGCTATCATCACTGATCAAGGAACATGCTTCACATCCTCATTAATCAAAAAGCTAGCCAAAATCTTCCACATCAAGACATACCGAACATCATCCTTCCATCCTCAGTCAAACGGTTCTCTGGAAAGAAGTCATCACGTTCTGGTTGAGTATTTGAACCACTACATATCCAAACAAGAATATTGGGACCAATGGCTACAGCAAGCAATGTTCTCATATAACACAAGTGTTCATGAGGGAACAAAATTCACACCTCATGAACTAATTTACGGAAAAAAGGCAAGATTGCCATCAAAATTTACACCATCAGACAGATTAGATACATATCCTGACTACGTAGTTAAATTATTACAAAATTTACATAAAATTAGACAAGCTGCAAAAATAAATTTAGAACAATCAAAATATAGACAAAAATATTATTACGGTAGAAAAATACGTCGAATAAATTATGTAACAGGTGAAGAAGTAATGTTATTAAATCCACCAAGAAGAAGTAAATTGCAAAAAGAATACACCCGGCCATACAAAGTTTTAAGAAACATAGAAACAAATAATATAGAATTGCAAATAGGTCCCAAAAAGACGAGAATAGTACATAAAGATAGACTAAAGAGGGCCTACCGACCAGTCTACAGCACGGATCAAAAATAAAAATCGATGCGACAATCTATATGATTTTCAGAACATGCGCATGCGCACACACAGAATTTTAAACCAACCGCCATATTCCTAAAGAACGCCAAAAGGTAAGCACGCGCAATCGACGCTACGAAAAATTCAAAGAAAAAGAAAAAGGAAGAGAAAGATTAATAGGAGAAAGAGTAAGCATAGACACTGAAATTTACAATTTTTAATATCTTACAGTAAAACTATAGTTCTCATTTACAGTACAATGGTCCAGCAACCGGAGGAAATAATCAATGCATTGTGCATAAAAGATAATACCATTGTTTTTGAGTACGCAATAAATTTAAAGATGGGACGTATGTGTCCAAATTGCGTACAATTCGTAGATCCTACGTTGAGAAAATATTGGTTACACGTAGGTACACACCACGTGATATTAAGAGATGAGGGCTTAAAGCAATTAGCCTGTGTATCTTGTGGGATACAATTTGCTGAGCTACAATCGGCTTTGGCCTGCTCAAGCTGCCTACAGAATATTGTCGATATGGATCAAGAGACGATGGAGGTCTTCAAAGAAGGCTATATAATACCAGCGGAGGGCCAACCAACGTTTAGTTTAGAGACATTTATGAATAGTCTTCAATCTGTTTAATTTGTTAATTATTTTTTTTTTCAGAATTATTTCATTATTTCCTTTTATCAAATCCATTTATATTTTCTTTCCTTTAATAAATCCTTTTGTTAAACCCAACAAGCATATTTCATTCCAAAATCCTAAAACATTTTCATTTCGTTCGAACTATTAATGCGCAGACTCGCAAGTCCGCCATATTGACATAAAAAAGATAGAAAGAGATAGAAATAAAGAGCGAAAAGAAAGCTATACAAAGCGACGCTATGCACGCACCGCTATATTCAATTTGTAAAAAGCAAAAATGGTGAGACGCGCAGGACGACGTGACCGATTGAAGAAATTAATAAGAGCTCTCAAACAATTCAGAGAGATGCCAGTGCGGGAAGAAATTACAATAGAAGAAGTAAAACCACCACCACCACCACCACCACCACAATGGAGGTTAGTCGAAACAGACATACAAGAATTCGACTGGCAAGCGTACAAAAGATTGGAAAAAAGTGACCCTAGAAGAAATCATGGGAAAATCATTAGATACTTTGGAGTACTCTCAGCATCCCCGAGGAACAGCGAAGAGAAATGCCGCTGCGCCGTTTGTGTCCTTAGAAGACGCAACCACAGTCTTTTGAGGACAAGAGACAAACGCACGGGGGAAGCTGTAACGACCCGCTAACAGGACTCAGCACTTTTTTCGTTTCTACTTTTATTATTATAATCAATTTTTAGTTTAAATTTCATACAAAATGTTTAATTTAATTTTTATTGTTAGTGTTCAGTATTTGGTTTAATTTGTATCGTATATTTTTGTAATAAATAATTTTTCATTAATCAATGACTCAATGAATAAGTCGATAAGCATTTAGTCGGTAAGTCGGCCGATAAGATAGATCATCGATAAATTATCGACGAGCGACCACGTGTGCGCCAGCGCAACCCCGATGATCTCGCGGTGGGGTGAGAACCTATAGTAGGGAGACCGTGGAGATTAAGGAGCAGGGGTACTCGGCCGTCACGTGATGGGGAATTCCAGAGATCGAAAGGAATCCCATAATGAAAAAAAGCGCTAAGTCAGCAGAATCTGACTATAAATAGAGGCGTTCCACGCGGTATCAAAGCAGATCTTCTCTGACTTCGGTCAGATACAGACAGCACTCTGGAAGTAGAGGAAAGCTTGCGCTGAATTGCTTAGGCAACTATAGAGCGCGAGAGTAGCTTTATCCTTCTCTTCCAGTGGTGACGTACAAGACTTCGGATCTGTGGACACCCTACTCATGGTACGTAACGTGTTAATCAGGTGTTTTTACTAAGCCATACTCAAGTATAAAGAGCTAGCGAGGAGCGGAGCTCCTTGAAACGACCTGTATTTAACACAGCTCTGGCCAGTCCAGAAACCGATTGCGACCTGTAGGCAAAGTTCGCTCGTGTCTGAGGGTACCGTACAAGCCATTGGAGTATAGTTTCCAGTACTTAGCGTAGTTGGCAATTGTACAGAGTGTTGGCTGTATCCGTAGATTAAGCCGCGATATTATTTCATATATTAATTACTAATTCCAATTTCTAATATTAATTGCTAATCATAATATTTTCATTGTATTTTCCAATCTAGGGCGTATTTATTATAATTTCTTACTGTATTCCATATTCTAGCCCGCACTTATTGTACTATCAACGTTACCATTATTATTTTATATTATAATGAGAAGAATCACATTCAGTTATCAGATTTTCACTTACCTACTTGAATAAATCCTTATTCTAGCACATTAATGTTTGGATTTTACTCCTTAACCGCACACCACGCGAACCCATAATCCCTAATACTTAATACGAGTCGCCTACTAAGGGAACCGCTCTCCCTGTACGTTGGTGCAGTGACGTACCTATCTCTGGGTCGTTACAATTTCTATATCGACTTCTGTATTTGTTAAACTATCTGTACTCTCAACAATATCTAAATTTTCCCTGACCTTGTCGCTCTTTTGAAATGTATTTACATCAACGTTATTTGCTATTAGTCTCTCCGGTTTAAATAATACATCACGGCTTAATACTACGCCTTGTAAACTAGGCACATAAACGCGATACCCCTTGCAATTTTCAATATACCCTACTAAATACCCTTTTACAGCTTTTCCGTCGAGTTTTCTTCTCTTTTGATGCGGTATATGAACAAAACATTCTGTTCCGAAAATTTCAAAATTCTGTATATTTGCCTCTTTGCCATACCATAATCCATAGGGGGTCTGACCTTGCTGTTTTGATGGTCCTGATCTGTTAATGACATACGCAGCTGTATTCGTCGCTTCAGCCCGTAAGGACAAAGGTAATTCCGGCTTGGAGTATAACATCGACCGCACAGCCTCGACTATAATCAGGAGACTCGGCAAAGTCTCCACGCCAAGTAGTTTAGGCCGAAGGCTGGTCCGCCGGCGATAGTGAGACTCTACCGAGTATATATTAGCAGGAACGTAGTGGGTGTTGAAGAATTTCCGCAGTACTACTGTACGATAACGCGTTTATTTAAAGTATACACAAGTCGTTCTAGACGCCGATGCACACGAGAACAATATCATGGCGTCGCGTCCCGATCTCGCTAACTCAGAAATCGTCCGCAGTCGTTATCGATGGCAGCACCCATCGACCGCGTGTCGTTCGAACGATATTGCCAAAAGTATATTATCCCGAAGCAGAGCGTTTTGAGCGTTATGCAAAAAGTAATTTGCTGTTACAGAAAAAGTACGCAACTGAACTTCGTTCTAATGACACTTGTCTTGTCTTTCTCTTTCTTTTGAACCCAATAACACCTCAATTGGTGCATTTATTTATGAGATATTAATTGTTTTCTATCGATAAATTTTGATCAGTTTCATTAACACCTACGTCATGCCTACGTCAGCGTGGATTACACATTTTTGCTGCTAGAGGCGCTGTTAGCGCTGTGGGTTACGTTACGCAAATGCGCCTTTACTGATATTCGCGTTTGTTCAACATCATGGCGTACGATACTCTAACACGTTAAAATCGTATTGCGACGGCGCACAGTGGCGAATCTGCCCGAAATCGTGGCCAAAATTAATATTTTGGTATCAGAGGCAAGTTAATGAAATAAGTTACAGTATTATGGTTCTAGAAATACACTAATGTACCTTTTTAATTCAAAATATTAATTTCTTATACAGCATGACTTTAAAATCATGTTTAAATTATTAAATTGGATGGCATAACTGTTTTTTACATGGATTGATTTTTTAGAGCATTCTACATGAAAAAGTGTTAAACTTGAATATTAGAAAAGGGCAAAAATGTACAATATAATACATATATACATTAATATACATGAAACAAATAATATTTAGAGATAAACTTATACATATATATAAAATTTATTCTACAATATTCTAAAAAAATGTATTCTAAATTATTCTAAATTTCATTCTTGTTCTTCTTCTACTTCTTCTTTTTCTTCTTCTTCTTGTTCTTCTTCAAATTCATGACTATTAGGAATGTCGAAGAATTGAATAATATCCCGGGGATATCTTTGTCCTTTTTTCGGCCACATTTTCCTCATACTGCTTATGTATGGGTTCGATAACACAAGTAAATTATTGTAAATATCTTCCATAGTTTTTACTCCCGAAAAATTTCTGAAATGATGTTCTCGAAATTTTTTTATATCTTTGTTGCGAGCCCTTGAGCCGTCAGCCTGTGCTATACACATACTACTCATCAAATTGCTAGGACCTTTTAACCGTAGGAATAAGAACATCGAGCAGGTAAAGCAGCGTACTCGCCATCCTATGCTATAAACGACCCGCTCCACGAACCGTGCGGCCGGTAAACAAATGATGATAACTCATAAGGTCGCAAAAAGTCGCAGCTAAATGAAGCAGATACTAATTCATTAATCTTCAAAGTTTCATTTAAAAAAAAAATGACCGCTCGATCTCGATCGATGGACAACTATTTCATTATTCAAATAGAAAAAATGTATAGGTCTCGTATTCTTATCTATCGTACCTTTAATAATTAAGGAAACGTAATAACACTGGAAAAATATATTAACTAAGAACATGTTAGATTACACCAATATTGATAAACTAGCATCATAGCCTGATAATGAATCACAAAGCTACTTTTACTTATGGTCGAAAAAACTGATGTTACAAAGATGCCAACTTTGAACTCGTATATCTTTAACAGAATTACATATAAAAGATTGATAATAGCGGGAAAATATGCTCTGATAATTCATAAATGAAGTACACTACACAGATTTTTCAAATATGCAAAAAACTTTTTCACTTTTGGCCATGATTTCGGGCTTTGCCACTGTGCGGCGCGCGGCATCAGCCGCGTCAAGGCGGCGCGTACAAAATTCAAAACGGTAGTATGTATGTACATCGGTCGCCTATGCATCTACATAGTATGTATTTAACGATGCTGGGTAATCATCAAAACTGCGAAAGAAATAACAATACTTTTTCAAATTATTTTGAATAAAATATTTTCTTCGCTTACTTACAAATTATAATCTTTATAAGTAATCTTCTTTATTTCATAGGAACAGAAGAGCAGTAACAATTTATTTTACTTTAAATAATGTAAATGTTAATTTACACCACAAATTATCACAAGATTATTTCAAACAATATCCAACTCTGATCATACCTTATGAAAATAATGAACAGTCCGTCTATTTACTTTACACGCGTATCATAACCGAAGATCATCTTACTATTACACATGTAAAATACTTTCTGTAACCACGGCCTATTTTCGTTGCTTGCCGTAACTTTAGGAGTATTGCTGAGAAATTACATATACGTGTAAAAATATTTTTTAACAAAAAAAATCCGACTTCGAAATTCACTAAAAAGTGTAAAATAATTACTATTTCATTTATACCAGTATTCCACAGATATTAATAAAATCTACTTAATCGTTAAATAGGATACTAAATACATTTCAGCCTTTTCGGAGGCGGCGCAAAATTAAAAACTTTTCTTCTACTAGGAAGATCCTAGTTCAGGTATCGGCAACCTGTGACAAATAACCCATTTGATAATTTCAAATAAACAATATTCAACGGGAATCAACATACCCATTGCCGATTAACTATACTGCAGTTCACGAGAGACCATACTTAACCCGCGCAGGTTACTAGGTCTAGGGACATTTTTAATAACGTGTGTGATTACCCTATACATCTTGCTTCTTTCTTGACGATCATGTAATTTTTTTCTTTGAAAAATAATAGGAATTTCATTGTATCGTGTATCTATACCATGTCATCATCGCTTCTCAATTATCGTACGTTATATATTTCTGTCCACTATTTATATGATCGGAAAGTAAGAAGCAAGCTGTAGAGGGGAATCTCACACGTTATTAAAAATCTCCCTAGACCTAGTGAGCTGCGCGAATTAAATATGGTCTCTCGTGAAATGTAGTATACAATATCAATCATAGTGTCCGTTCGTCTAGTGTATTTTATAATTTCAAATAAATTATTAAAATTCTAAATTATTGAATATTCGAAAGCTTTTATCAGATGATTATGTTAATTACTTTAACGCTTTTATTAAATAATTAGATTTATGATATTTGCTGCGGTAAAACTTGGACTCCAAAGTCAATGCTTTTTCACTAGACGAACGGACACTATGATTGATATTGTACATGTACACTGAGTTGCATTGAACTTGTCGCAGTGAAGTTGGCTATAAATTCACTGACGCATTCACGCAGCGTTGGTGAGCCGATTTGTAGCCAGCTTCACTGCGACAAGTTCAATGCAACTCAGTGTACATCAGAAGAGCTACCAACTTCTGATACAATCGTTACAATAACAAATGTTTTCTGCCGTATCTATAACGTTTCGAATTTGTTTTCTTACAAGTTTGCCCTACCGCAATCAAATCGTTATTGGCAGGATTGTATATTTGGGTATTTTTAATTTTGCGCCGCCTCCGAAAAGGTTGAAATGTATTTAGTATCCTATTTAACGATTAAGTAGATTTTATTAATAGCTGTGGAATACTGGTATAAATGAAATAGTAATTATTTTACACTTTTTAGTGCATTTCGAAGTCAGATTTTTTTGTTGTTAAAAATTATTTCATTTCACACTTTTTCGTGGAACGAGTAGTATTTGTAGCATGCCGTAAGGTGGTGTACCGTTCTTATTGGATAATTACAACAACAATAGTTATTAATAATAACGAATACCACAAATGTTTGCAAGTGAGATTATCGTAGAAATATCTCCTATTCGATGTGAAAGGTGTTACGGGCAATGTGTTCAATGTGGCCATTTTGTAAAATGATGCACATTTTTTTGGGAAATGTATATAATGGGCAGGTATTACACAAATGGCCCGGACGTTTTATATAATACCCACGGTTCGTTGACATTAAACTTATTATTATCATTATTATTATTAAAACCATACATAGGTGTGATAGGTTAGGATGGGCCACACACATAAATCCGGCCGCCGCGAAGCGGCCGACATCGCTTTTGATATTATTTAAACAACACTATTGTCTTAGGAGAGTGTTGACAGCCGTCTTACGGCGCGCCGCGGCCGCGGCGATCGGATTTATGTATGTAGCCTAATTTAACCTATTACATCTATGTAACAAGAGCGTTTCGATACATTGATCACCACCCTCTAGATATTCTATATAATGATCGGACATTTTATAGATTGACCGAAACTTTTTACGGACATTTTGCACAATGTCTTATCTACACAATATCGGGTCATTTTACAAAAGGCCCACGTTAAACACATTGCCCGTTACAAACGGTTTCATCGCGATTGGTTCATTCCTTGCAAAGTAGCACCAAGAAATAAGCGTTTTGCTATAACAATAGTTATTAACAATAATAAATTCCATACATTTTTGGAAGCGAGCTCATCACAAACTTTCATCGCGAACGGTACATTCCTTGCAGAGTGGTTACTTATGGATTCTTGCATAAGAATTATGGATGCATGCATTATGGATGGTGGCATATAGGATTCTTGCTATGACAATAGTTATTAACAATTACAAATTCCACAAATTTTTACAATTGGGATCATCGCGAAAATATCTCCGATTATGATCCGTCTCCGACCATAGCGATCGGTACATTCCTTGCAGAGTAGCACTAAAGAATAGAAGTTTGCAATAACAATAGTTTACAGGTCGGTCTCGATTAGTGCGAGTAATAATTCCCAGAAATTGTTCGCATTATTTGAATTCGTACTATTCGAATATTTGGAATATAGGAATTGGTCCCTATCATACGTACATTATTAAATTATAATAGCATAAACATGTTTAGTATTTTAACAGTGTTGATTGCACTTTCTTCTGCTTTTTCATATCTTCGTATATGTGATGATAAACCCGCAGTATTTTATCCAAGTCTCTGTTAAGTTGCATGCTTCGATCCATGTCTGGATCGAAAAAAGCCTCGCAAACCTCGCATTAACTGAATTTTTGTTCGCATTAAATGCGAACTAGTATCATTTTAAAATTCGCACTGAACCGAATATCGCACTATGTGAACTAGCATTAATCGAGACTTACCTGTATATTGGTTTCTGGTCGACGCGATATGTGTATAAAAACAGTAGAGACAGGCGATTGCATTCTGACCCATACACCGCCAGAGTAGGCGGTAGAATATACGTAGGCATACGTCGAATTCAATGTACAGTAAAACCTGGATAAATGCAACCAACATTGGGACCCAGTGGTTGCATTTATCCAAGCGAGGTGTCGAATCTCGGGTTACACGCGACGATCAGCCAAGCGTGAACGTAGAAAGGGACAGACAGTGGCTGAAAGAGAGAGGTCCGATGATCAAAGGAAAGAGCCGAAACGTATCGGTGTGACTAATACTAATTGAAGTATAAAACTTTTTTATTTTTGACTTTTTTTTATTGAAACTTTTACTAACACATTGGTGAAATTTTTCTGATTAAAATGGTACCAAACACGATATAGTTTCAATTATAATTACTTGCTAAAATTGATGTTAAAGGTTGGCGAAAAGCAACAGAGATCGAAATCAAAACCAGTCGCGGTGTCGGCTCTGGTTTCAAAGGTTTCATTTATCCAGGCACGGTGGCGATTCTGGGCATTTAATGTTGCATTTATCCAAGCGAGGTGTCGATTCTGGGCATTTAATGTTTCATTTATCCAAGCGAGGTGTCGATTCTGCGTCTGTACACATGTTTTCTATTCAGCCGACATGCCGACTCTGTGTCCGTACACATGTTTTCTATTCTTCTTCCATCTTTTGTATTCAGCCAACATCATTTATATTCAGTCGTGGTGTCAATTCTATGTTGTTTATTCTATTACTATTGTTTATAAATATAATTCAAACTATATCGTGTTTGGGGTCATTTTAATCAGAAAAATCTCACAAATGCGTTAGTAAAAGTTTCATTAAGAAAAAGTTAAAAATAAAAATGTTTTATCGTTCAATTAGTATTAGTCACACCGATATTACGGTCGGATCATATTACACGGTTTCCTCGTCGAGCGGCTCGGTTCGCCTAGGGGGATCCCCCAAAGTGGAGGGGATAGCGATGTTGCACTTATCCAAGCATTCTTTCGTTGCATTTATCCAGGTTTTACTGTAGTAGTAACAATAGTTTTTCACGAATATCTCGGAAACTAAAGCTTTCAGTTGATTATGCATAATAAAAAAGTTCTTCGGCATCATGCCCCCGACAACATATTAAAGGGTCATTGAAATCAACCTATGTTGAGATTAGAAACTTTCTGTTTTTTGCAATAATAATCCTTGGCAATGAAAAAATGCAAAATGTTTTTTAACGTGATCAATCGGAAGACATACTCTACAAGATACAAAAGGTTTCGTTCCGATTGGTCCATCCATCTCGGAGTAATCGAGGAACATACATCTAGAAAAAAAGTCGTTAGGAATGAAAAAATTCAAAATATTTTTCTAACGGGGCCAATCGGGAGTTATACTCTATAAGACGCAAAAAGTTTCGTTCCGATTGGTCCATCCGTCTTGGAGTAATCGGCGGACGTACGCCGCACGTTCATGAAATATTACGTTTTCTTGCAATAAAATGCGTTCGGAATAAAAAAATATAAAATGCTTTTTTAACGGAACCAATCGGGAGATATGCTCTACCAGATGCAAAAGGTTTCGTTCCGATCGGTCCATCCGTCTCGGCGTAATCGGTGAACATTCATAAAAAAAAAAAAAAAATATACAGATCGAATTGAGTATCCTCCTCCTTTTCGATGTCGGATAAAAAAAGCGAAACAGATCTCGCAAACGCTCAAGCTTGCAGTCCCATTTGAAGTTGGAAAGGAAGATCAATAACGATGTGCAAACGGTACGAAGTAGTGCAGAATATTACATGTTTTTCATTTGTGTCCAGTGCAATAGCAACGTGACAGTGAATAAAAATGTTTATTTACCTGAACGAAAATTCTGTGAAAGGTGATAGTGACTGTGGTTGACTGAGTTCAATAATCTCGTCTAGAGATCAGCTGTTCTTCGTAATATGTTCCCTCCTCGAATGTTCAGGATCATTCGTAGCAGGTTAATCTAGGAACGAATGCGTAAGTTTCATTTAAATTGTTTCCAAATTTTTCATCATTAACGTAGCCTCCAATTCAAACGTTTATCAATTATTTCATTCCAAACATTTTTATTTGTTGTTTAGAATGCTTAGAATTTCCTTTTTTACATTATGACAGGCGACAAGAGATTAGATTCCGTATTCATTCTAAATAACGACTAAAAATGTTCAACCAGTTCAATTTTTTTATTGTTCCCATCCCACGTCAAGCCTGACTGACACTGCCGCGGCATGCCATCCCTGACCCCGCGCGCTGTACGCGCTCGGATTGGACAGTGTTTTTCCTTAATAATTCAAAAACGAAGCTTCAAACAACATTTTCGCAAAAAATGTGAAATATGAAACATGAAAGACATGTGAAATGTTTACATAGTGCAATAATAAATTCAGTTTCTATAACTGAAGCGGGAACTAGTGCAATGCAGGACAATATTATATATTTACATGAAAATTTTGCGAAAGCGAAACAATTAACAGCTGGCATAGCACGTGTCACGTCCGGAAACTTTTGCAAATTTGTTCACCTCACGTTCCCTTATCAAGCTTTCGGGTTGTAGGAGTCCCCTCATGTAAGGGGCGTGAGGGGGATGAATTACCCCTTCATCGTTTTAATCCTTCTCGGGTTATAAGAGACTCTCCGTGAGGAACTCTTCACAGGGAAAAGTTTGAGCGTATAGTTATTCTATTTTTGACTTTTCTTTCCTTTAGTTTTCACTCTCTTATTTCTCAATTCTTTTCTTTAGTTTATTACCCCTCCTTGAAACTATCGTCGTGCTCAACTGCGTAGTAATAGAAGCCAGCTTAGAAAAACTCGATTTCGGCCGGGAGAGGTATCGTAAACAGCGTTCGCTGCGCAGTTAGCCAGTGCTTCGCATTATACGGGTCTCCTCGGGTTAACTGCGTAAAAGCGTAAAGGCATAACTATCCTTTGAATTTTTAATCGATACTCTCCCCTCTTTTTCGCGTAGGCGCCAGTCGGTCCCAAAGCTGAACATGTGTGCGAATCAAATGTTGGAATGGAAATGAGGAATAATATGAACATTTAAATATTTGAATGAATGTAAAGAGCGAGGAATGAGAACCCTTACAAGCGAGCGTTAGCTGAAACCAAGACCCAACGGTAAATTTTGAACGAGAAGAACATTCTCGAAAGAATATTGCTACGGGTACAAGAACGAAATTCAAATTAATATCGCCCAGAAATGATTACAAAATGAGTGCAATCATAATTACGTAGAGCGTCGTATGCACGCCAGCAATCAGAATGAATTACTGAACCAGCAGCAATTTGACGCTTAATGATGTCGACAAGAATGATACTGGTGCGATTCTTGATGGGCACGATAAACATTTTGCCACTGACTCGTTCAATGGCACCGAATACCCACTGACCTTTGACGATTCGTCCCCTATTATATTTCCGCTTTCCCACTTTTGCCTCGTCAATCTCAACGATAATGCCTGGTCCTCTTCTTCGTCAGTTATAATCCACTGTTGAAGTAACTGCAATAGGACATTTTCATTGGATTAGTAGACATAATTAAAAATTGGAAAAATGAAACCATTGCGAGAAAGGGCATTCTAACATGCACATATTGCTTGCCAGTCATAGTGTTGCTGTTTATAAAAATAGTAGACTACAAGCGGCAGTCATTTTTTGAATTTTGGCATGCGTGGCCGAAATATTAATTTAGCCTAACCTAATCTAATCTAATACAAAATTAAATTAGTGAACTTGTTAATCAGTGAATTAGGTTAGGCTAGGCTAGAATAATATTCCGGCCGCCGTTAGGTGGCCGGCCACGCAAGTCGAAATTCACAATCATTGAAATCAGTTAAGTTCGATTTTTTAGTTCATCCGTTATACTCCTTAGGTTTCGGCCGCCGCAATCTGTTTATATAATTGGTAGTTATATAATGATAAAGTAGCAACTTTACGATTTTTCCTAAGAGTGACAAAATGTTTTCAGCGTTTTAAAGTATGATATCTTTCTATTTTACTTACTTCCTGACAGAAGTTGGTCCAATCAACGACACTGTGTGCAGATAAACACAATTGTTCTTGCAAAAATATTTGGCGTGGTGGCCGAATCATTAAAAAATTAGCGATAAATCTTCAAGTTTTCACCATTCCAAGATGTCCCTGAGAAAACCAAGTGCCAGCTAAAGCACTTTTCCCAAATGTACAAACAACTCGTCGCTTTTTCTTCTTAAACTTTTCGACATAATACTTGTTTCGACACTTGAGTTTTAACAATTTATCATCAAAATCAAGTTCGATAATATTATTACATTTTGGATACGTAATGCGATCGCGAATAACTCCTTTATTGCACAAAAATCTAATCAAGGCAGTATAGTCGTATGTTAAATGCAGAAAATCATGCAGAAATATGTTTGTATTCGGGATTGGTGTTGATCCCGGAAGGATTGCGCTGGGAAAATAATTTTACACTTGCTGGGTCGGGTTTCACAAATTGATTTATTCGAATTACGTGTAATGATTAAAATTAGTTGGAAAAATGAACAAACATGAGCAACACAGTTACAATTGCAAAATGAATCGTCTGAGTGATTTGACTGTTACAATGATTTGTTGTGAATTGTGTGACATACAAAATACCGAATTGATTCGTCGTTTTGATCGGTCGTAATTGAACAATGCGTTTACAAGAATGCAAACAGCGAACTTCTCAGCGCCGTTAATTATATAAATTCAGCCCGCTGCTGTGATGGTGCTCGTGAACGCGTGCGTGATCGGCACGTGGTTGACGGCTCACGTGTACAATGTATTTATCGTGTAATTGATCTGTACCTTTTGATCCAGTCGCTTGCACAGGTGCTGTGGATCGTGATCTCTTCACAGAGCGAATTTGATAATTTTCACTGCTGATCTGCACTTGAACACTGTAGGTTGAGCGAAAACTATAGTGACACGTGTGAGTTGCGGTAATCGTTGATCAATAATGGCGTCGAAACGCTTGAAGCGGCGCGGCGTGAAGACCCCTGCTCACGCGTTGACCTAGATGGGCGACTCCCGATTGATAAATCGATCGACCGTGAGCGCCATTATGGCTAAGCGGATTCTCAAACATTTCCGCCCGCGATCAGCAACTCGTTGATGATGATTCGGCAGGGGTGAGCTCAGCTTGATGGTGAACAGGCAGGATGACAAGCTTGGTGATCGGTCGAACTGAGCAGCTCCAATGGTCTGTTACCGTACGTATTTCTCCGGTCACATAGATAAGGTAGAAATTGATATTATCCATCGAAAGAGTATCTGTAGAAGCGGCGTGTCCTACGCATCCCTTTCCCTACTTGCGACTTGTGCGTAGAGAAGGGGTTTCTCCCACTATGCGTAGGATGGAGCGATCTAGATGTCGATCTAAGGATCGACACTCTCGTTCCAACCGGCTTGCGGGTAGATCACGAAATCACTGAATCGTTACGCGAAAACGGTACAATTTTGTAAAGTCAAAACCGACTTGTGTTCGTTAAGTAAGCCACTTGCGTCGCAGATAAATTGTATGCGCCTCAAACAGAGGAGTCGTTAAATCAAGCAAATTCACGGCATTGCTGATCGATTTAGTTAAACGAACTCTCGAAAGTCGGTAGGACAGAGTCATTTTATAAAGGTACAATATATATATACATATATATATATATATATATATATATATATATAACATTTTTTTAGTAAAGTTCGTAAAGTAAAGTTAAAGTAAGTTTAAAGTAAAATAACCAAATAATATCATTTAAATCATTGACATTATATACATATCTATATATATATATACATATCTTTTCTTTATCTTTTCTTCTTTATATAGATAATTCTTCTGTGCGTGTGTATGTGACTGAACTCCTCCTAAACGGCTGGACCGATTTTGATGAAATTTTGTGTATGTGTTCAAGTGGATACGAGAATGGTTTAGATTCACAATTCGGTCCACTACAAAATGTTTTTTTAATTAATTTTTTATTTATAAGTTGTTGATCTTAGAATGTTTTACATTGGATCCGGCAGACAGCGCTGCGATCGCGGTGTCGAATATTCAAAAATATTTTATTTTACTTCCAGTTCATCAAAACGGTACAGATTGTTACACCTTATTCAAAAAAGTTTGAAATTTTCGGATTTAAGACGTGTGTACAGGATAACGTCTGTCGGGTCCGCTAATATATATATATTGAATAGTGAATATAAAACAGGTGTAATTGTATCAACAATGGATTGCAGACCCGCCAAAAAAAGTAAGAAGAAATTTCAGCATCACTGGTTAGACGGTGATGATTCTTTAAAGGTATGGTTGGAACCAGTTGCTTTAGATTTTAGATGAATCGAAATTTTTCTGTAAGGATTGTAACAAAATCTTCGATTGCGGCCTTTCAGAAATAAGAAAGCAAATGCTCCATAATAGTAATATTTCAAATAGCGTGGATAGGATAGATTTAAGTGTAGGAAATTTTGCATCAGAGGAATTAGGATCTGAGATAGTGAAACAAAGTGAAGTTCCTTCGTTGTCCCTTGAGGATAAAGTCAAGATCACGGAAATTAAGTATGCCGCATTCTTCGCGAAACATAATATTGCATTATCCATCGCGTCAGATTTTCTTGCTCTTATGCAAGATATAGGAAAAGAGCCAGCGGTGTTAGAGAGAATGAGGGTAGTACGTACAAAATGTACTTTGTCAGATAATTAACACTGTTTTATGCGTTCGGGAAACTGAACTATTTTTATCCGACTTCGAAAAGAAGGAGGATACTCGGCTGCACTTCGTCTTGGGGGACCACAAATTTTTGAATGAAAAGTGTCAAATCTTATAGTTTTTGACCTGAAACATTCGAAAATGCAAGTTAAAAGTTTAGGAAACCAATAGTTTAAAGGATACAATTGTTTAAAAATATAAGTATTTAGTGATGATTGACAGGTTAGTACGACGGCATATTGCTTCTACCCATCTTCTGGTTGGTTCGCACTGTGCGTATGCATAAATTTGAAATCTGTTCATTTATTTCAGGTATCATTTGTATAAGATTCAAATAGGTTCTGAGCTAGAATAGCTAAGGCGTTCACCGGAGGGCGCGGCTGGTCCGAGGACCGTTGCGAGAGATCGTCGTTTGTTTCTCGAGAAGATTCTGGGGTTCCCTCTCGAGAGGCAGATCTGTGCGAGCGTGCCGTGATACCAAAGATAACAAAAGGGCGAGAGCGCTAAAGTCTAAAGGCTGTTGAGCGGGCGAGCGTGCCACGCTATCCATGTGCAAGCGTGCCTACGGATATTCTATACCATAAAACTATCAAGCGAGTGTGCCGCTGTGCGAGTGTCGTGTAGGAACCACATTCTTGAAATAAAATCTCTTACAGAGATTTTACCTCAGAAGTGGGATGCTCCTTTAAGTGAAACCCTCAGTGCAATAAATTAACTATTCGAGTGCTTGTGTTCAGTACGTGGGCCGGAAGAAATTCCCAATTGCGAAAACTACGCATTACCGTGGGCGTCCCCACGTGGTGTGGAAGGCTCGAGAACGCGTTCCGGAAAAGGAAGCCGGCATCTTGGATTTGAGAGCGACGGATCGATAATCGATCGATAATTGGGCCGCTAGGTGGAACCCCAACCGAGTCCGAATATCTGCCGTACCGACGCGCCAAAATGAGCCGGGTGCAGCTGGAACAATTGAACGTGGAGGGGCTCCGCGAGCTGCCGTGGCAGCAAAACCTGGATATACGGGGCATGCGAATGATCCTGTTTGATAGGCTCACTGACCACTTTGAGAGAAACGGATGGCCGGAACAGATTGTAATAGCAGGGCGAAGTGGTGCCGAGGACAGAGATGCCCGGGAAGAAGTCGTTCCCCAGCTGCCGGGCATTCCGGAAAATAGACCGGAAGGCATCAGTCTGTCAGGAGGTGCTTACGAAAGCGCGGAAAGGAATGTACCGGCCCCCGTTGATGTGCAGGGGATCGTGCAGGCGATGCTGCGGGTTTTGGGGCCTGGTTATCAGGGACAGACGCGAAGCCAGGACGCGGTACCAACGACCGCCAGACAAGATACGGGAGTGCCGCCCTCACCTAGCGACGGATCGCAGCGTAGTGTACTCCAAAACTGGAACCAGGTCAAGCTGGCCTCCAAATTGATACCCGCTTTTGCAGGAAAGGACGAAGATAATGTCGTGAATTTAAATAAAAAAAAAAAAAAATAATGTCGTGAATTGGTTGGAAAGGATTGCTAACATTGGCCGGCTCTACCAAATAACCGAAGATGTGCTGGTATTGGCAGCCATCAACCAACTCGAAGGGAGAGCCCTGGGCTGGTACAACCGCCAATCAGTGGAAGCGGTCGCAACGTGGGAGGACTTCAAATTCCACCTGCGAACCTATTTCGAACGGAAGGAATCTGTCACGATGACGCTAGCTCGGGTCAGCAGTCGCGTCTGGATAACGCACACAGAGAAATTCGCGGACTATGCGGAGGAAAAGCTGAAATTAATGCAGTCACTGAAACTGACAGAGAAGGAAAAGATTGAAATCCTAGCAGACGGAGTTCGAGACTTGTCGTTGAAGAAGTTCGCCCTGGACTCGTGGGCCACCAGAGTTCCTGAATTTATAGAGCACATGCGAAGAATAACCGAGGACAGCGTGATCAGGCGACTGGAACCGGGGGCTAGAGCCGGACCGAGCCCCGTGTCCCACCACATTGCCAAGACGTGTACCCATTGCCAGAAGCCAGGACACTAGGCCAAGGATTGCCGTCTAGCGAAGGCAACCTGTTACAACTGTGGACAACCAGGTCACCTCAGTTCGGGATGCCCAAAGAAGAGAACCGGACCAGGACTTACCTTGAATCTAGTATCAGGAGAGGCAGAGACAACCAAGGAAGAGACCGTGGCCGAGCCAACCCCGGAGGCCACTGCAGCAAACGACGTTTGTTTGATAAGCAAAGAATCTCCCTTCATCGCTGTATATAGCTTAGGTAATAAGAGTAAATCCTTTTGCGCGCTGGTGGATACGGGTAGCCCTGGAAGCCTCATTAAAAAATCGGTGTACGAGACATATTTTTCTAATAACAAACTGTTGCAGGTACAGAAAAGCCTAAATTTGAGGGGCGTTAACAACTCCTCCATAAGTGTTCATGGAAAAATCCACGACCAGATACGTTTGGAAAACCTGAAGGACCATTGGCTTGATATTACTTTGCTAATTGTTAGTGACAATACCATTGCATTCGACATGCTACTTGGCCGAGACTTCTTTAAGGAAACAAACATTAAATTAGTTTATCAGAATGGCAACTTTGCATTTGAGCTTCCCGTGGACAAGAAATTGCCAGCGGAAGCTATTCTCGCGATAAACGTCATAAACGAGCGTGATCGGTATGATATAATCTCAAATAATCTAGATGAGGACTTGGATTTTTCCATAAAAACTCAATTAATGGATATGCTGCGTGAAATTGATTTGTCGAAAGTAGAGCCCGTTAAAGATGAATACAACATCCGAGTATACCTGAAAGATGCCTCGTATTTTAGGTATGCTCCTAGAAGAATGTCGATTCAGGAAAAGTCGGAGCTCAAAGAGATCACGGACGATCTGCTAGCGCGTGGCATCATAAAGCCTAGTATATCTCCTTACTGTTCGCGAATAGTACTGGTCAATAAGCGTAATGGTACAAAGCGTATGTGCGTAGATTTAAGACCATTAAATCAGCGAGTCTTTCCACAGAAGCACCCCTTTCCAATCATCCAGGACCAAATAGACCAGTTGTATGGAAAGGAATTTTTCACCAAATTGGACCTGCGTGACGGCTTCCACCAAATAGAGATTCACCCGGATGACACTAGGTACTTCGCCTTCGCTACCCCATACGGACAATTTGAGTATGTAAAAATGCCATTTGGGTACTGCGAGGCCCCAGCGGAGTTTCAAAAGAGACTTCTATGTATTCTAGATACTTTCGTGCGCGACGGTAAGATAATATTGTATATGGACGACATTCTAATTGCGACGGCTACTATAGGCGAAAATTTTCAGATATTGCGGGAAATCCTGACAACACTCAAGAAGTACAGTCCCGAATTAAATTATGCGAAGTGTCTATTTTTGAAAAGAGAAATTGAATTCCTGGGCTACTCAGTATCGGCTAGTGGAATTACCCTGAATAAGAGACATACGCAAGTAATCTCTGATTTCGGATACCCTCAAAATTTGAGGCAATTGCAAGGCTTTTTAGGCCTAACCAACTACTTTCGAAAGTTTATAAAGGACTATGCTTTAAAAGTAAGACCATTACACAATCTAACAAGAAGGGATGTCAGCTTTGACTTCAGCGATGAATGCAAACAAACGTTCGATTCGCTGAAGGGGGAACTGACCTCCTTCCCGGTATTGCGCATTTACAACCCGGTAGCCGAAACTGAACTCCACACCGATGCGAGCAGCCATGGATTCGGAACTATCTTACTCCAGAAACAAAATACAGGAGACATGTCTCCCATTGCATACTTTAGCCAAGCCACGAATGATTCCGAAAAAAAATATCACAGTTTTGAACTAGAGACGCCAGCAATCGTAAAGGCTTTAGAACGATTTCACGTATACCTCCAGGGAATATCTTTCCGCGTCGTCACCGACTGTAATTCTTTGGCGTTGGCCGTAAAGAAAATAAATATAAATCCTCGAATCGCACGCTGGACCTTGTCCTTTCAGAACTACAAATTTGAGCTTGTGCATAGAGTGTCAGGCAAAATGTCGCACGTCGATTTCCTAAGCCGCCACGTCATGAATATAAATACCGTTACTGCGGAGGACGAACTAATGTATCGACAACTAACGGACCCAAAACTTAAGGAGATTGCGGAACAAGTAGAATTATACGGAAGTAAACATTTCGAACTAATTAACGGCCTTCTATTTAGGAGATATAAGGATAAAAGTTTATTCGTGGTCCCAGACAATATGATTAACAATGTTATACGCTTGTACCATGACGAGACCGGACACGCTGGTGTAGATAAAACGATGTACGGAATCACAGACCATTATTGGTTTCCTAACTTAAAATATAAGATCAAATTGTATATCGAAAATTGCATAAGATGCCTGGCATACTCTCTGGCGGCTGGTAAGACTGAGGGTGAGATGCAAATCTACCAAAAGGACACAATACCTTTTCAAACTGTACACATAGACCATTTCGGTCCCTTGGAACAGACCGCGGATAAATTCAAGTATATATTAGTAATTATAGACGCGTTTACCAGGTTTGTGTGGCTGTTCCCAACCAAATCTACTGGCGCTAATGAAGTTATACCTTGTTTGAAATTATTATTCAGCCTATTAGGTTTTCCGAAAAGAATTGTTAGCGACTGCGGCACCGCCTTCTCATCACGCGATTTTGCGAGTTTTCTTAAAAACCGGGACATTACGCATGTTATGACTGCCGTGGCCTCGCCCTGGGCAAACGGTCAAGTGGAGCGGGTAAATAGGTTCCTAAAATCAACTTTGTCAAAAGTTTCGCAAAACCCATCAGAATGGAAAGAAAAGTTAGATAAAGTGCAATATGTTATCAATAACACTCTGAACAAGACAATCGAGGCCACACCCAGTAAAGCTTTATTCGGCTTCGACCAACGACGACTAGAAGATGAACACTTGTGTACGCTAATAGATAACCAACTTAAAATCGATCAGGACTACGTGACCCAAAGAGCTAACATACAAATATCCGCGCAGGAAGTCACCCGCCGGTTACAGGAATATAAGAAAAGCCAATACGACAAGCGACACAAAAAAATAACTCGGTATAAAGTCGGAGGGCCCCACCAATAGGAATGGGCAGCCAGGGGCCAACTGGGAAAGGACCCAAGGCAGGCCACTGAAGGCCCAGGCTATGGGTAAGGCGAGCTTATCAGAGACTCGGAGTAGGGTCCAAAGGACCATCACTCCGCGTCTCCGAACGGACCGGGGAAGAGGGGGCGCCTCAGGTGGCCCTCTGAAAAAGCGCGGGGCCAACAAATGGGCCGACTCCAGAGCACGTTAGGCCTCAGCGCGGCACAAGCGAGAGGAGGTAATACTGCAGCCGCAATGACTGCAGGACGCCTTTCCATCTCATAGATAAACTTGCAGAACTGCAAAGCAGCCACGGACCTGCTCCGTTGGCGCCTTGCGGCGCACACACAAGAACCTTGGATAGTCCAAGGACAAGTAGGTGGGCTAGATCGGAAACAAGGCTCCATCTTCCATGGGGACTTGGAAAACGGACCCAGGGCATGCGTTTTCGTAAGAAGAGGGCTCGGCGCAACGAAACTGACAAAGTTGTGCACAAGAGACCAAGCAGCAGTCCTACTGCCAGCCGGGGCGGGAGGTAGCGAGGCGAATCTAGTGGTTTGCTCAACTTACCTGCCCTTTGACTCTGCGGGACCCCCACCTACGAGAGAACTCAGAGAGCTGGTAGACTACTGCAAGGTCAACGGGCTGCAGCTATTGATTGGATGCCACGCGAACGCGCACCATATCGTCTGGGGCAGCAGTAACATTAATAGGAGAGGCGAGGCGTTACTAGAATTCCTCTCAACCACGGACCTGGAGATTCTAAATAGAGGCTCCAGCCCAACTTTTGTTACCTCCAGGCGACAGGAGGTACTTGATATTACGCTGGGCTCCAAGAAGGTGGTCCAAGCTATACAAGATTGGCGTATGGATGATGAGGCTACGCTCTCTGACCACAGGCTAATTACGTTCAAGTTAACGACAGAGTCAGACCTAAGGGCCTCGGGAACATACAGGAACCCCAGGGTCACCTGTTGGCCTCAATATCCTGAGAGCCTAAAGGAAGAGCTCAGGGAGCACCGTGTGTAACCGAGGACTGCGGAAGGAGTCAAGATCGAGGTCGCGAGACTACAGAAATCGATCATCGGATCCTACGAAAGGTCCTGTCCTTTAAAACAAAGGAGAGAGAGCAGAAGGGTTCCCTGGTGGAATAATGAGCTGAATAAGCTCAGAGCCAGGGCCCGGAAGCTACTGAATAAGGCCATGAAGGCGAACACCGATGCAGCTTGGGACTCATACAAAGAGGCTCAAAAGGCTTACAAGAAACCGATCAGAGCATCTAAAAGGAGAACCTGGAAGAACTTTTGCTAAGAGACCGAGGCCCTGCCGTTGGTAGCCAGGCTCCGGAAGGTATTTGTATCCGGGCTTCCACAAAAACCGGAAGGTTTAAAACTTCCAAATGGAGGTGTCACAGTAGACCCCATGCAGATGTTGAGGCACCTTGTGGAGTCGCACTTCCCAGGCTCGGAGCTGTTACCGGAGGAACAGTTCCAGGAGGAACGGGTACTCCTAAGGAACAGCGCACAGGACTGGGAATTGGCCTCCAGGGTGGTCACAATGGACAGATTAAGATGGGCTATTAACTCATTCAGCAGGTACAAAAGCCCGGGTGTGGACGGGATCTTCCCGGCTCTCCTTCAGGAAGCCGAAGAGAACCTGTTGAGGCAGCTGTATAATATATACAGAGCATGCCTAGCACTGGGCTACGTACCACAACAATGGAGAGTAACCACGGTAGTCTTCCTGCCTAAGCCAGGCTGAAGCGGCTACGACACGGCGAAATCTTATAGGCCAATCAGCCTAACATCTTTTCTGCATAAAACGCTAGAAAGGTTGGTTGACAGGCACGTCAGAGAGCATGCCTCACAACATGCATATCAGTCGGGTAAATCTGTGAAGACGGCGCTCCATCACCTTGTAAGGGAAATTGAGAAGGCCTTATCTCAGGGAGAGTCCGTCGTGAGTGTATTCATAGACATAGAAGGGGCGTTCGACAGTACGTCCTTCGATGTGATGAATGAAGCTGCGAGAAGCTTTGGTATTAACGATAGTCTGGTTAACTGGATCGACAATATGTTACGAACCAGGACGATAATAACCTCCTCCAACGGGTCTACGTTGAGGGCACGCATCGCAAGGGGATGCCCGTAGGGGAGAGTCCTGTCTCCCCTGCTGTGGACCCTTGTGGTAGACGGGCTGCTCCGCAGGTTCAGCGAGGAAGGTTTTCTGGTGCTAGGGTATGCGGATGGCATCTATATATCGGTCAGAAGCAGACACCCGCACTACGTAGCGAGGAGACTGCAAGAAGCACTCATACTCGTACAGGAATGGTGCCTATCACACAAACTCAAGGTAAACCCTACCAAGACGGAGATGGTACTATTCTCGAGGAACAGGTGCTTTGACTTCAAGGCCCCCTCATTGTTCGGGGTGGAGATCAGTACATCCATCTCAGCGAGATATCTAGGGGTCACTCTAGATGTTTGGATGTTTGGAGCGACGTGGGGCTTAACACCAAGAATGGTCAGGTGGATCTACACCGCAATCTTGGTGCCCCAAGTTCCCCATGCCTCCGTTGTGTGGTGGACCTCTATGAGGAAACACTGCAACGGGAGGAACCTAGAAAAGATTTATCGCCTAGCATTGCTTGGAATAGCTGGTGCTTTTCGCACCACACCGACCATGGCAAATGGGGGCGCTTATGGATCTAGCACCAACACACATTGCTGTAGAAGCAGGGACCAGAAGCACAGCTGTAAGACTCTTACTAGCAGGCAAATGGAAGGGGGCATCAACGGGCCACGCGTCAATCCTTAGGGAATTCAGGGAACCAGGAGGGGCTCTAACACTAGGGGGAGACGTGTGTGAGCCGACATACCACTTCGATAATAGCTTCCGGGTAAGAATCCCGTGCAAAGAAGCATGGTAAGAAAACCGGGAGAAACTCCTTACTCCGGGAGGGCTGATCTGGTTTACAGACGGCTCTAAAACCAATTCGGGAACCGCAGCAGGAATCTGGGGAGAGAGACCAAGGGCGGAAATATCACTGTCCCTGGACCCGCATCTATCCATCCTTCAGGCGGAAGTATTTGCCATATGGGCCTGCGCCAAGTTGAACCTGGAACGGTACTATAAGGACAAACACATCTACATCTGTAGTGACAGTAAGGCTGCGCTTGGATCCCAACGAGCCATGATAGTGCGATCCAGGCTGGTACAACACTGCACAGACATGCTGGAACGGTTAGATGGAAACAACAACCGCGTCAACCTGATCTGGGTACCTGGACACACAGGTATCCCGGGAAACGAGAAGGCGAATATGTCGGCAAGGGAAGGAGCCACACGGCCCGGCCCAGACTCAACTTATCACACAGGTATCGCCGATTACTCTGAGACGGATGGACGAATCGTAACGAAACTTTTGACGTTTTATAGAGTATAACTCCCCATTGGTCCCATAAAAAAATATTTTGCGTCTTTTCATTCTTATCGACTTTTTTTTCTAAATGTATGTTCGCCGATTACGTCGAGATGGATAGACCAATCGGAACGAAACCTTTTGCATCTGGTAGAGTATGTAACCCGATTGGTCCTGTTAAAAAACCATTTTATATTTTTACATTCCGAACGCTTTTTGTTGCAAAACACACACTATTTCATGTACGTGCGGCGTACGTTCGCCGATTACTCCGAGACGGATGGACCAATCGGAACGAAACTTTTGGCGTCTTGTAGAGTATTTGTCCTATTTGGTCCCGTCCAAAAGGCATTTTGTATTTTTTTTTTTTCATTCCTAACGACTTTTATTGCAAAAAACGTAATACTTCATTTATATCTTCCGGCGTTTATGCTGCAAGGAATGTACCGATTGCGATAAAACCTTTCACATTTAGTAGAAGGTACATATATCCGCGATGATTCCACTGGTAAAAATTTATGGAATTTGTTAATAACTACTATTATAGCAAAAAATCTATCCCTTCATGTTACTCTGCAAGGAATGTATCGTTCGCGATGAAACCTTTCATATTTAGTAGGATATACAGCGTGTCACGCGACTACCTCGACAGCCGAAGAGGGATGATTGCTAAGGTGATGCTAAATAACTTTTTCCTTTGCCAAAATGTTGGTTCGTTTTCGAGTTATTAACAAAAAATATCGATCAATCCGAGCGCGTACAGCGCGCGGGCTCAGGGACTGCAATGTCTGCTCCGAAAACCGGGCCTGACGTGGGTCGCGGACGAACGGCTCGGCACCTAGTTGGCATAGCACAATAAAAAAACTGAACTGGTAGAACATTTTTAGTTATTTAAAATGAATACGGAACCTAATCTCTTGTCGCCTGTCATAATGTAAAAAAGGAAATTCTAAGCATTCTAAACAACAAATAAAAATGATTGAAATGGAATAATTAATATACGTTTGAATTGGAGGCTACGTTAATCATGAAAAATTTGAAAAGAATTTAAATGAAACTTTCGCATTCGTTCCTAAATTAATCTGCTACGCTGAAAGCAGATACTTGTCACTGGGAAACGAGAAAACACGTTCGGTAGAACAGCTGTTTTCATGATCGGGCCAGTGAACTCCCCTCATTTATTGCACTTAGGTATGAATAATAGGCGAGGTGTTTTCTCGTCGAATGTTCAGAATCGACACAGTGACATAGCGGGAATTATTTGCTTTCATTTAAATTGTTTTCAAATTGTTCATCATTAACATAGCCTCCAATTCAAACGTTTATTAATTATTCCATTTCAATCATTTTTATTTGTTGTTTAGAATGCTTAGAATTTCCTTTTTTACATTATGACAGGCGATAAGAGATTATGTTCGGTATTCATTCTAAACGACTAAAAATGTTCTACCAGTTCAGTTTTTTTATTGTGCTATGCCAACGGGGTGTCGAGTCGTTCGTTCGCGACCTACGTCAGGCCCGGTTTTCGTAGCAGACATTGCAGTCCCTGAGCCTCCGCGCTGTACGCGCTCGGATTGATCGGTGTTTTTTGTTAATAACTCGGAAACGAACCAACATTTTGGCAAAGCAAAAAGTTGTTTAGAATCACCTTAACAATCATCCCACCTTGGCTGTCGAAGTAGTCGCGTGACACTTTGTATATCCGCGATGATCCCACTCGCAAAAATGTATGAAAGGGTATAGCAGGATAAGATGGTCAAAAGTGCCCTTGAGCCGAATTTTCTTCGCAATGCACCACGACGCCGCTGCGACGACGAGGCCGTTGCGGGATATTTTTGGGAGGGGACGGGGTTTTGGAAGAGGACCTTTTTCGGCACGGGACCGATCGATTGTCGATCTTCGATACACCGGTGGTCGGGGTCGATGGGGCTGACGGACTTCCTGTGGTGACGGGTGGGCTGAGGTCTTCGGGCTCGGCGACAGATGGCTCCGGGTGGACGTTTACGTCAATTTGGGCCGCTTCATCATAGTTTCTGGAAATTCCTTGGGAGTCCCACGTTGCTCCGCTTATTGGAGGGGTGTGTCTGTCGCCGGCCACGAAGCTCCTTGTAAGGGTGATCCTCGTTGACCTGTCCGTTGGCTCCATCGGTCCGACCCCGGTGGCTGGGGGCAAAGGGGTAAGGTGAAGGAAGGGTTAGAGGTTATTATTAGGTGGGCGCATAGGTGGGGGAAAGCGCAGCGATTGTAACGGGGGGGCACGGGTGTCATCACGTTACAACATCACAGTGGGGTATTTGCACCGAAAAGCCGGACAAATGACGATTTTAAAAATTTTGGATAATTAGTGATATTATTATCTTTCAAGGTAGTTGAATGACTGAGAAACAATGTCTTAAGGTTCATTTCATCATATATATGCTCATAAAGTAGTGTGCGTCTTCGAAAGTTGAGTAATCACTTTCAGTTGGCTTGTTCGGTTATTAGTGATTTTTACACATTTTGAGGAAATAATGCAAAGCTTTTTACTACGAAGGCTTTTCAGGTAAGTATATACTACACTCCCAAAGAATAGTTTTTTCTTTGTGATATATATTTGTCCATGTAATTAGTATTTGAAAATAATCAATAATTCAGCAATTTTTCTTATGATTGCAAGACTTCATTAATGATTTTGTTATACTTCCCTGTGAGTCCCCGCGTTCTATTTGGTACCATTGTATTCGGTAAAGATTCGTGAACAAAGTGCAAAAAGAATTGGATCTGACTTGATCTGAGTGGATGTTTTATAGCTAATTTAGTTAGAAATGGTGCCTGAGAATTGCAGCGCTCCACGCGCGCCTGTACGTTCGCGTTCGACAGGCCTCCTCTTGAACGCTGGGAACTTCTTTGAAAGAACTGTTTACATTGTAGCATTCGAAATGTTTATGCTATGCTGCAGATAAGACTTCGACTAAATTCTCTGTCTTCTGACTGCATTCAGTTGCAACAGTGAGATCGAAGACGACAGAGCTAAATATTCAAAGGAGATTTTATATACGTATAGCATTTAGTTAAATTTTTTTGTATGAATTCTATTGTGTGTAGTGTATTTTTTTTAGTTTAAGTATTATTTTGTGTAGTTTATGTTTAGTGCGTGTTAATTATCCTACGTTAAGTTTATTAGTAGTGAGACTTTCATATTAAAGTTTATTTACGCATTGCTGGTAAGTACGTTTAATCATGTCAAATGAGACAAATATTTTCTACGACTGTTCTTTAGATGTGAATTATTTTACGGTAATATATGTACGATTAGGTATCAAAATGTCGGTGAACACTTCAGTACAAACTCCGGGCCCATCTGGAATCAAATTAATTACACGACAAGAATTATTCGACATAATGCAGACGTACAAAGACAAAAATATTAGTCAGAAATTGGAATGTCTTGAACAGTTTTTATTAAATCAACAGAATTACACAGAAGAAGAGCGTCAAGCATTCAAGCGTAAAATCTCCCATACAAAATCGCAGTTTAAACGTAGATGGTTGTCTGCGCGTTATAAGGAAGATTTATTTAAAAAACAGAATGAAAAGTGGCTTCAGGGAACAATGGAAATTCTCACATCTCAAAGCACAATCACAACCAACAAAATCTTTTACAGATTTATCTGAACGCAGCAAGCGAAGAAGAACAGAAGATCTTCGAGAAAATACCAGCGTAGAAAAATTAATATTTGCTACTCAATCAAAATTAAGAACTTCTGGCCTGGTAGATGCTTCAGTTGTACTAAAGGAAATGGTTAAATCTCCTAAGCGTGCTACAAAATACAGGAAAATTTATTCTAGTAACGTACAGAAAGAAGAAAAACAGCTATCAAATATGCAAGCTCTGTCTTTATTTGTTGAAGCAAGACTAACGAGAGAACAATACAATATAATTAGAATGAGTGATAAAAAATTATTTCCCTGTTACAGTTTACTTCAGAAAGCTAAGAAGGACTGTTATTCTGTTCGTGAAGCATATATTGTAACAGAAGATCATGTTGAAGTAAATCTGCAAGATGTGTTGAATCACACGGCAACTCGTCTTTTATTATATTTAAAAGAAGTAGTAAATAATTTAAGTGATAGCGATACCAGTTCATTACAATTAATAAGTAAATGGGGATGCGATGGGTCACAACAAACGCAGTACAAACAAAGAATTTTAATAAGTACTGGTTCCGACTCTCATATATTCCAAAGTTCATTTGTACCGTTACAATTAATTTCTTCTACAACTAAAAAAGTAATTTGGCAAAATCCGACACCATCCTCCCCCAGATATTGCCGACCGATACGAATCAGATTTATAAAGGAATCCGTAGACATAACCAACGAAGAAATAAATTATATGAAGACCAAAATTAATGAATTAAAAGAAACAGAAATCGAAGGAAACACAAATATTTCGATAAAACATATTTTATTATTTACGATGATCGACGGCAAAGTATGTAATGCTGCTATGAGCATAAACTCCACAATGAAGTGTTTTGTATGTAATATAACTTCAAAAGACTTCAATAATTTAACAAAAAAAACCAATAGTAAACCCAAACTCACTGCAATTTGGTTTATCTATTTTACATGCAAAAATCAGACTTTTTGAGAACCTTTTACACATATCTTACAAATTAACAATCAAAAAGTGGCAAATAAAAAGTAAAGATGAAAAGTATGCAGTGGAACAAAGAAAAAAATACATTCAGGAAGAATTTAAAACTAAAATGGGACTAATAATAGACAGACCAAAACCTGGTTTTGGGAATTCGAATGACGGGAACACTAGCCGCAGATTCTTCGCAAATCACGAACTGTCAGCTGAAATAACGGGGATTCATGTTACATTAATATATCAATTTAAAATAATATTACAAGTAATATCAAGCAATCAGAAGATTAATATAGAAAAATTTGAAGCATATGCCATGGACACAGCAAAACTGTACATTCGATTATATCCATGGCACCCAATGACTCCCACTACACACAAAATTTTAATACACGGTTCGGTCATTATTGAGAATGCCATGTTGCCGATCGGACAACTCTCCGAAGAAGCAGCTGAAGGCAGAAATAAACATTTCCGTATATATAGAGAAAATTATTCTAGAAAATTTTCTAGAGAAGCATGTAACGAAGATGTGATTAATAGACTTTTGCTCACTTCCGATCCATATTTAACAAGCATACGAAAGACCCCCCCAAAAAGAATACAGCCATTTCTAAAAGAAACAATAAATTTACTTCTTCCCCCTGATGTTACCATAAATGAAGAGGGAGACGAAAGTGAAGACGAAAACGAAGAAGAAAATGAAACTGAAGAAGATGATAAAATAGAAGATGAGGATTACGACCAAGAGTGATGGGAAAATGCCACTTAACGAAAATTATCGCCAAGAATTTTTAAAGAAAATTAATTGTGAGTACTCTAATTGTATATAAAAAATATTTTTAACCTATATATTATTCATATATTGTAAATCAGATTTTATATATTTATTGCCGCTTTAGCAACAATTTTTATAAAAATCACCAACAGCATCAGAAGCTAGAAGGTTTACGCTTTAAAATGGTAGTTGTTTCATCAATTTCGGATAAATATTGAGGAAGTTATAGAAGTTTAAAGATTGAAGTAATTTTAAAATAGTCGTGTCCGGCTTTTCGGGCCAAATACCCCGCTGTGCAACACCCCCCCCCGCCTTGACCGGAAACGGGGAATACAACATAAGGGAGTCAAACGACGAAAATGAGAGAAAAGAGATACAATAATCGGTTGGCTTTTAATCGCGGTCACTCATTCGTCCATGCTGCGCTCTCATTCAGGGGGGGGGTCGCGGGTCTGAGCGACCCTCTTGTTGCCGTTTGTAGAATATAATTAACTATTGATAGACCGGCAATGAAAATGAATTAGTATCTGGCCAGCTGGAAGAAAAGGGGGCGAAGCTAAACGGTGGGTGGAGAAATTTTATATAATTTTACCTGCCTTAGTATGGTGATGATTGTTGTGTCTAAATTATTTCGTGAGGAATAAGGGGGGGGGGCTATTATTGTGGGTGGTTTTTCGCATTATTACTTGCGAGTATCAAAATTTGTTTCATATCACCGGATCGGCACGTGCGTGGACGCAAGAACAACCGCTGAAATGGTCGAATTATAGTGAGTTCTTGAGAGCCGGGACATGAGGGGAGGTACAGAAGGTTGTTCAGTTTTAATGACGTTCACTGAAGCGTTTAGGGGGTATTTCCGGGGTCGTCCTCGTCCTCGACGAGGGGGATTTGAGCGCCAAACTTTGTTTAATTATCTCTATGGGCCTTTTTCTGGGGTTTGGGGCGTCAAATTTGTTTAATTATTGTCCATACTTAGGAGTTTTCTTGGTCGTGGAATAGGCGAGGACATGAGGGGAGGTATGGAGGGTTGGTCAGTTCTTATTACATTTACTGAAGGGTTTAGGGGGTGTTTTCGGGGTCGTCCTCGTCCTCGACGAGGGGGTGGAGCAGGAGCTTGTTGGGAGGGTATGATTTGCGTAGGGTTTGGGAGTATTTGGACTTTTCGGGGTCTCCCTCGTCCGCGGCGAGGGGGTGGAGTAGGGACGGGTGAGGGGTTAGCAACTTGGGTGGTATTCGCAGGTATTTGGATTTTCCTGGATCTCCTTCGGCCTCGACGAGGGAGTGGAACCGGAGTGGGCGGTGTGTTTATTATCGGTGGGACGTTTTGAGGTGTTTGGATTTTTCTGGGTCTCCCTCGTCCTCGACGAGGCGCTGGAGTAGGGATAGGCGAGGAAGGGGGACTTTGCGTGGGTGTTTGTTGAAGTGTTTGTTGGGTGGAAAGGTCGGGGTTTTGTGAAGAAGGTCCTGGTTGGGAAATATCAGGAATATCTTGACTTGAGGAAGGGTTTTCGGAAATTGAATCGTCAAAATTTGGAGGGGGTCTAAAGGGTTTGAGGTCTTTAATGTGAACTTTTGGAATGATATTTCCAACTGAATCTTTTAGTTCATAAACAACAGGGGAAAGGATTTTGGAAATGGTGTAGGGACCTGAAAATTTAGGGGCGAGTTTGGATGCAAAGTTGTGGGCAGCGGAGGAAAGAATTCGTTGGCGTCTCATGACGAGGCCACCGATTTGGTAACGCTCGTCACGACGCCCACGGTTATAATAGGAGGCTTGACGATAAGAGGCTTTCTCTAGATTTCTGTGGACGATATCGTATAAAAGGGTTAAACGGGAAATGCGGTTGGACCATTCTTGGGGATTTCGGGGAGTTATTAAGGAATCTGATTTAATTCCGTGGCGGAGGTTTTGGATGGGACGGGGGTTGCGACCAAAATTGAGGAACGCGGGAGAAACGAGGGAAGAGTAATGTACGACGGTATTATAGGCAAAACAAAATTCGGGGAGGTGTCTATCCCAATTTCGGTGGTCTTCTCCAATAAACGTCGTGATCATTGTTTTAAGGGTTCGATTAACTCTTTCGACGGGATTAGCTTGGGCGTGGTAGGGAGGAATTGTCGTCTGTTTAATTCCGTACATCGTCAGTCTGTTCGTCACGTCTCTGTTACAAAATTCGGTACCGTTATCTGTAAGGAGGAATTTGGGGCATCCCCATCGGTGGAGGACAAGGGACTCAAAAGCGGAAAGGGTTGGTTTGGCGGAAGCTTTATGGAGGGGTTTTACTTCGATATATTTTGTGAAAAGGTCTTGAAAAACGAGGAGATATTTATTTTGGGATTTACTGGGAGGGAAGGGACCCATAATGTCAGCAGCCACGACGGTCCAGGGCGCCTCCACCGGGCGCTCCCGCATCAACCCCGCCGGTGGCCGCTGCAAAACTTTACTTTGTTGGCATTGAAAACACCGTCTGACAAATTGGACTACGTCCTGGAACATTCCAGGCCAGTAGAAGTCCTGCGTCGGACAGTAATAGGTTTTATCAATGCCAAGGTGACCGGATTGGGGAGGATCGTGGGCGTCAGAAAGGGCTTTTTGACGTAAAGAAAGGGGGAGGACTAATTTCCAACCGTCAAGGTCGGGGACGATGGGATCTAGGAGGGAATTAGGACGGTGGTAATACAATCGGTTATCTTCAAATATCCAGTCGGGATATTTGGAGGGAAAATCACTAACATCACGGAGTTTATTGGAGTACCACGGGTCAGGGTCATTACCAACGGCGGCCATACTGTCTATGGGGTCGCCGTACATTCGGGAGAGAGCGTCTGGCACGACGTTGTGGGTTCCCTTACGGTGGACGATTTTCATAGGTTGGCCTTGAAGGGTCAAGGCCCAACGGGCTAATCGTCCTGTGGGGTCTTTAAGGTGGTGAAGCCACCGGAGGCTGTTATGGTCCGTCACCACGCTGACTTCGGAACCTTCAATGTAGGGGCGGAATTTCTGGGTCGCCCACACGACGGCCAGACACTCCCTTTCGGTCACGGAGTAATTTCTCTCCGCGCGGGTAAGGGAACGGCTAGCGTAGGCTATCTGGTGCTCTTCACCGTCCACGGTTTGTACGAGAACTGCCCCGATAGCCGTATCGCTAGCGTCGGTTTGGAGGGAAAAGGGGAGGGTAAAATCGGGACGAGCCAAGACAGGAGTTTTGGTGAGGGCAATTTTCAAGGTTTCAAAGGCGGATTCTTGTTCAGGACCCCATTCCCAAGCAATATCTTTTTGTAAAAGGCGGGTAAGGGGAGTTTGATCGTTAGAGACATCTTTTAAAAATCGGGAATACCATTTTACCATCCCCAGGAAACGTCGGAGTTGTTTAAGGGTTGTGGGAGGAGGGTAGGAAAGGATGGGTTCTATTTTTTCTGGATCGGCAATCATGCCGTCCTTATTTATCAAAAAGCCGAGATATCGGACCTCGGAACAACAAAATTCGCTTTTCTCGCGGTTTATTTGTAAATTGGCTTCTTTTAGACGGGTGAGGACTTTTGTGAGCCACTCAAGGTGCTCTTCATAAGTGTCGGTCGCGATTACTACGTCGTCTAAGTACGTGAAGAAGTGTGGCTCCCAATCGGGGGTGATTAGCTTGTCCATGATACGTTGGAAGGTTGCGGGGGCGTTGGTGAGGCCGTAGGGCATGCAGGTAAACTGGAAAAGGCCTCTACCGGGAACTGCAAAAGCGGTGATTTCTTTACTGGAGGGATCGAGGGGGACTTGGAAATATGCTTGGCTAAGGTCTAATTTGGAAATATAACGAGCGGTTCGGAGGCTACCGAGGATACGATCCATACTAGGGAGGGGATAGGCATCTTTCTTAGTGACTTTATTAACGTCACGGTAGTCTATACAAAACCTGTAGGAGCCGTTGGGTTTGGGAATTAGGACAGGACGACTGCACCAAGCACTAGAGGAGGGTTCAATTATGCCCGCTAGGAGCATTAAATCTACTTCTTTTTGGGCGGCTTCTCAGACACGGGGGGCCATACGGCGAGGACGTTGTTTGATAGGAGGGTGACCTTGCACATCAATGGAATGAGTAACAAGAGGGGTGGTTCCTAAGGTGGAGGATGGGGGTGGAATGAGGTGGTCAAGACGGGTTTGAATTCCCGAGATTTCCTCGGGAGTTGCTTCGGAAAGTCCGGCGCAAGCAGGGTTCATGGGAAGAGGGTTGGGTGAGGATTCGAGGTCTATTCGGGGTCCACCACGACCGTAGATCTCCGTCTATGGTCACTCCAAATCGGGCGATAAAATCCATCCCTAGGACTACCTCATACCCCAATGACTCGCTTGCGCGGAGGGGGAGGTTATGGATCTCGTCATCGACCTGGATCCCGACGGTGACTTCTCCGAGGATTCTCTCTTTTATGTTGTTGGCTAGGATCATGCAGGCTTGGGAGGGGGTTAAGTGGGGTCGAAATAATTGTGCAATTTTGGGACCTGCATAAGAATGGGTTGCGCCCGTGTCGAGGAGGGCTTGGAAAATGTATTTACCGTGTTGTAAAGGGAGGAAAATGCGATTATCGCCGGGATAGGGTTCGGTACGGGACTCTACTAAAAGGGATTTCCTTGGAGTTGGAATCGGTGCGGTTGAAGGAGTTTTTGGGGGTTTCTGGACGCGGGATTTGGGGGGTCGGATCGGGTTTTTCGGGGAGGTTGCGTCGACCCTTACCGCCGACCTCCGTACGCGTTTCCCGACAAACATTTCGGGCATTCCGGTGCGATTACATCAAACGTTCCGCACCGGAAGCAAAATTTTCTCCGCGGTTGTTGGCAGACGCCGAACCAGTGTCCCTGCTGGCCGCAGTTCCAGCACTGGCCGGGCAGGGAGGATTGGGAGGTTGGGGTTGCGGAACGAGGAGGCGGTCGTCGGAAACCGGAAGTCGCTTGGGCGTAGGAGGTTGCGCGGGTGGAGGTCGGTGCGTACGTGGATCTTAGTACTTGATATCCGGCAGGAGGTGGTGTCGTGGGAAGAGACATTAAACTAGGGATTTCGGTAATGGTGAGGGGAGGAGGAGGTGTAACCGGACGGTAGGGGGTTGAGGTTCGGGGGCTGTTAGGTGTGGGTGCATTCCGCGGGATTTTCGGGACTGATTGGGAGGCTGGGGAAGGTCGGGAGTACTTAGCGGCTGCCACAAGTTTTGATCGCGGTCCTCCCGGCGGGGGCACGTACCCTGTTCCCGGGATCGTGAGGCTCCCCGCCGTCGGCGGCCCGCGATACTCCTCGCTGCTCCGCTGGGTCTCTTCCACCCACCTTCCCAGACGGAGCAAATCACTAAAGGAATTGGGAGGGTGGAAGTCTACTACTAATTTGTAGCGAGGGTGGAGGTTTCGGATGACTATTTCTAGCTGCTCGGAAATGGGTAAGGGAGGTTCTAAACGGCGGAATATCACCTGTAGCTTGGAAAGGTAGGTGGAAAGGGGTTCCCGTTCCCCTTGGGTGCGGGTTGTCAACTCTTTCTTTAAACGGCTTTGGTAATTACTGGGGGTGTAGCACAGACGGAAGGCGCGCAGGAATTCGCCATAGTTGGTCCATGTTTGGGCCTGCCCCCGCGCCCACGCTCGCGCCTCACCTG
Organism: Osmia bicornis bicornis; assembly: GCF_907164935.1. Taxonomy (NCBI): domain Eukaryota; kingdom Metazoa; phylum Arthropoda; class Insecta; order Hymenoptera; family Megachilidae; genus Osmia; species Osmia bicornis. The sequence goes on along the minus strand of NW_025791458.1, from coordinate 3,970,857 downwards.
TTAAGGCGTAGGGGATAGCTCGGAGGATTTCGGGTTCGGTTAGGTTCTGGATTATGACCGACTCGGCCAATGCTTCAAGGAATTCCTCCCCGTCCTCCCCGGGAGCTCCCGAGAAGGAAATCTTCCATTTCCGGAATAATTCCGCAGCGCGACCCTCGCCTGCGGCAGGGAAATGGGAGGGTTGGGAGAGATTCCCCATGGGATGAAAGGGGTTTGTTCGGGAGAGGGATGGTTCGGCGAAGCGCGTGGGGCAGCTGAGGGAACGAGGGAGAAAAAGAAGGACAGGGTGGACGTTGGGAGGGGTATGGAACGGGGTAAGTATAATCCATGAGGTTTGAAGCTTGCGTTGGCACAGGGATCGGTTGTGGCGGGAGGAAAGGATACTGGGTTTCGGATATTCTTTGCGGGAGATGGGTACTACTCAGGGGAGGCGGAGCTATTGCTAGGCTATTACGGTACGGGTTGGAGGTAGTTAAAGGACGAGTGAGAGGGTTAAGGGGTGGATTTTGGGGTGCTGGTATCGTTGGGGGATCGACGAATGGATTTAAGGGAGGTGCAGGTAAGGGGGTGGAGTGCTCGTGCACGTTACAGTATACATAAAAATAAGTGGACTCACAGCCGACTCTTTGGCTATATGTACAATTAAGGTAAAATATACATATATTGCTTTCAATATCCATCATAAACCAACAACCACGCGGCTTTTCAATTAACAAAATATTGAGAGCTATCCGTAATTAGAACAATACGTAATCAGAAAATTGGTAGTGCACCACTTATTTTTATGTATACTTAATAATAAAATATTTCAAAGTTATTTTCATACGTTATTAAATGATTATTGTGTATTCTTATGTAATTAATAATTTAAAAAAAATTGTTTTATGGAAAAAAATAAAAGTATACATTCATGGGGCGCGAACTCGAGACAAAAAAGTTTCCAGCGGTTCCATACTCGGACACCTTACCGACTTACCCACCGGCGACGTTGAAAAAGTTTCTAATATTTTAGAGGATAAGGTGCGTAATTTTCAATTATTTACAATAACTTTACTCTCTCCATTCAGATTTTACTGCAACCAGTGCAAAAATGTTAGAAATCACATAATGCACTAAGTGTATAAAGGAAATGTAAAAATTGAAAGTATTTCTCATGTTATCGCACGAAATATGTCGAAAATATCGGTTTTTGATTTTTTTCGGTTTGACGCACCAGAATGAAAAATCTGAAAAAAATTGAGGACACCAGTCATGCTAATATCTAACTACTGTAAAAGTAAAAATCTATTATCTCGAAAGCTTCTACCCGAAATCTTAATTTTTCGACTTTTGTTTGCGTTTTTGATTTTTCACGCCTAGGATTTGCAGACAAAAAATCTGAAAAAATTCACAATCATAAAGAAACATGGCTAAAATATTCTAGAATTTTTGCAGATTTTTTGCATAATGTTAAATAGGAGAAATATGACAAAAACTACTTTTTCTTTCATACCCTGTAACTACCCTCCCGGTTGAGGTACAGGGTTGAAACTTGGTGTACCATGGTATTTTGGGATATGCTATCGAATGGTGCATTGCGAAGAAAATTCGGCTCAAGGGCACTTTTGACCATCTTATCCTGCTATACCCTTTGTTGTTTATTAACCATTTAAATTCGGTCAATATTTGTTGGGTTTATTTCGAATTTATGTTTGATTTTAAAAAAATGCTGGCATTTGCCGAATGTTTAATTATTACTACAGGAAAGAGTGAACCTTCCTCTATCATAATCTGAAAAAATTCGGTGCACGTTTTTGCACTTTATCAAGAAAATGGCGATTGAATGAAATTACACCCATCTTGGCCGCTGCGCACGAAGATGGAAAAGCAGTACCAGATATGATTATTAAACAGTTAACTGCATTCCACGTGTATATTCGTCATCCAAAACTTTATTTCGTCCTTGCAATATGCGATAATAAATTTTCATAATTGTTGAAACTGTTTTCACGAATGATTTGGTACAGATCATAATAAATATAAATAAATATATTATAATGTAAGTTTGAATGGTCCCGCCAACCTCACCATATGACGAAAGTCATATGACAGCACGGTTGAAAGCGGCAGCAGCGGGAGGGGTGAGAAGGTTAGGAAGCCACGTGGGGACAGGCAGAAGGAGCCGAGTAAATGGACGCTCGAGATTATTAGTTTAGAGAAAAAAACAATTAAAGGTTAAACAATTAACAGACTGAATATCGACAATTGTGTAGATTCAGGTCGGTACATATTAATTGATTTGTATGTTATTCTATGTATGTAAATGTATATTAAATTACAGTTGTGAAACTACATCCGCACGTGTCGATACAGGCTCCATCCGACTAAATTTAAGTCTTACAATAATAACACATGTCTTGTCATTTTTTAATTATTGAATCCGTTTCTCTTATTTTTGTTAATTTACATAAAATATATCTAACAAGCGAAGGATATTGAACGCGTTACACTTTATACGTGAATATTTTGACACCCTGTAGTTCAATATGATTTATATTGTACCATAATATAGGCAAAAACTTCACAAAATTTCATTAAAATATTTCCAATAGAACCGAAGTTATAAAATTTTGATCGCCGAAAGTCGTTTTTTCCAACTGTGCGACGCGACGTTCGCACGTTAGACGACACGATGAAACTTGTAATTGCATCGCGACTGAAGGGCAGAGCGTTTGAGTGGTTCCATTCAAAGCCTGAAAACATCACAATGTCCATCAATGACCTCTTGACAGGGTTGGGGGAAATGTTTTCCCATGAGCCAAGTAAAATCGTCATGAGGCAACAATTTGAAACAGAGGATATAAAAGGAAAGTAACAAACACTCCTTTACGATGTTATATTTCCGTTGAGAAACCGTGGTGCGCGATGTTTTGAATGTCAAGAATTCGGACATGTCGCGGCGAGATGTCCAAAAAGGGATGATTTAAGAGATGCGTACGATGTTTCGGAATACCTTCGCAAAAAATACAACAAAGACGTCCGGATCAATGGTCAGAATGTAATTGCCTTAGTCGATACCGGGAGCGATTCACCTTTAATACGCGCGAATAGATATATTAAATTGGGATCTCTTGCGTTGTTGCAAAAGGGAGTTAAAGGGTATAGCCGGATAAGATGGTCAGAAGTGCCCCCAAACCAAATTCGACTTGCTATGAACCATTCGATAGGTGATAAAAAAAACCAGTCTGTGCCAAGTTTCAACCCTGTATCTCATCTGGGAGGGTAGTTACGGGTAAAAATGTGATTGCGAGGTTTTTGGCCAATTTCTCCTATTTAATGACATTCGAAAATTCTGAAAAAAATCAGAGACATTTCTACGTGTGAGGCACATATCACAGAATTTTTTCAGATTTTTATATTGAAAGCTAAAGCCGTGAAAAATCAAAAACGACGAAAAATTCTGAAAAATGGCGATTTTGTATTGAAGGAGATGAGGTCCTACGATCATATTTTTTTTATAAGTGTGTATTATTGATACTATCATCCTCAATTTTTTTCAGATTTTTGGCAGAGGTGCGCCATAGTTAAAAAAATTAAAAACCGATTTTTTCGCTGTTTTTTGCGTGTTAGAGTTACTTATTCGACGAATTTTCGTCTGTTAATTATCAAATACATGCTTTATACACTGTTCAATGTTTTTACATACAGTGGAAGAGAATAGGAATTAAACTAAACAAACCTAATTGATAAAAGTTCGTTACGTCCGTTATATTTCAAAAGATTGAAGGTATTTTCAACGGTGTCGGTGTCCAGCGGTAAAGCTTCTGACTGCTAAACCGCTGGAGATTTCTTTTCATAGGTACGAGTCCGCTCAGACTCAATCTTTTTTTTTGTAAATACATTATTTCAAACTTATCCAATTTCTTCAAACTACTTATCCAGAATTATTAAAGATAATGAAAAATATTAAACAACTCTGTAACTGAGAAAATACATGACAAGAGAAACGGTAGAATAGAAAGTACTTCAAAATGGTATTTATGTACATTACAGATAAAAATACTAAAAAAATATTATTGACACATTTGTAAACAAGTATATTAACGATTATCTTGTAGGTAGAAGTTTGAAATAATGTATTTACAAGAAAAAAAGTTGAGTCTGAGCGGACTCGAACCTACGAAAAGAAGACTCCAGCGGTTTAGCAGTCGGACGCTTTACCGCTGGACCACCGCCACCGTTGAAAATACCTTCAATCTTTTGAAATATAACGGACGTAACGAACTTTTATCATTTAGGTTCCTATTCTATTCCACTGCATGTGTAACGACCCGATCATCAAACGCAATATCTTTTTAATTTCATTTTATTTATTATAACTAATTTTTATATTTCATACAGAGTATTTTATTTTATTTTATTGCTAATATTTAATGTATAAAATTTTTGTAATAAACATTTTCATTTTCGTCGATAACTGAGTATATTAAATTCGTCGGTAAAAGTTTAGTCGATAAGTCAGACGGTAAAACAGTTATCGATAAATTATCGACGTCTGACCGCGCACGCGCCAGCGCAACCCCAGTGAACACATAGTGGGGTAGAATTCTAGAGTGGGGATGCTGGACCACCACGTGATGGGGAAAACCCAGCTACCCCAAGAACTCTATGCGAAAAAAAAGTGCCGACTCAGCAAGATCTGAGTATGAATGGAGGCGTTCCGCACGGTTTCAGGCAGATCTTCTCAGGCCTCGGTCTGAAGCAGACAATACTCTGAACAGTAGAGAAAAGCTTGCGCTGAACTGTTTAGGCAGCGATAGAGCGCAAGTTACAGCTATTTCCTACTCTTCCACTGGTGGCGTGCAGTACTACAGATCAGTGGACCTCCTATCCACGGTACGCAACGTGTTACACAGGCGTTACGCTAAGCCAACACTTAAGTGTAAAGAGCTAGCGAGGAGCCGAGCTCCTTGAGACGGCCTGCGTCTAACACAGCTCTGGTATTACCAGAAACCGATTGCGACCTATAGGAAAGGTTAACTTGATTCCAATAGTCTAGCACAAACCTCTGGAATTTAGTTTCCATAGTCATCAATGAAAAGTTAATCAGAGTATTGACTGTAATAGAGGACTAAGCCACGTTCGCGTCAGCGCTATCAATTACTATCGATAATTATTACAATTTATTACTAATCATTAATTATTAATTTCTACTTACATATATTAACTACTAATTACATATTTCTTATTGTATTCCCAATCTAGGGCGAACGTATTATAATCTCTTATTGTATTCCTAATTCTAGCCGTACTTATTGTGATACTAGCGATTTTGTTTTATATTATATTTCAATTAATTTTCACTTACCTTTTATTTTTCAATAAACAAATTTCCATTAGTTTCTAGCACATTGGTGTTTGGATTTCACTCCTTAACCGCAAACCACACGAACCTACAATCCCTAACACACTGATTACGAGTCGTCTTCTAAGGGAACCGCTCTCCCTACAAGTCGGTGCAGTGACGTACTCACTCTGGGTCGTTACAATTGCTTTTGTTCCTTTGAAATTAATCGATGTAGATTCTAGCGATACTTTATAGGCTAATAAACGTTCAGCTTCGTCTTTCTATTGTAAGCCAATAAAATTCATTTTTATCCGACTTCGAAAAGGAGGAGCATACTCAATTCGATGTTTTTTTTTTTTTTTTTTTATGTATGCTCGCCGATTACGCCGAGACGGATGGACCAATCGGAACGAAACATTTTGCGTCTGGTAGAGTATGTCTCCCGATTGGTCCCGTTATAAAAACATTTTATATTTTGTCACTCCGAACGCTTTTTATTGCAGAAAAACGTACTATTTCGTGTACGTGCGGCGTACGGTCGCCGATTTCTGCGAGACGGATAGACCAATCGGAACGAAACTTTTTGCGTCTTATAGAGTATAACTCACCATTGTTCCTGTAAAAAAAATATTTTGCGTTTTTTCATTCCTAATGATTTTTTCTTCTAAATGTATGTTCGCCGATTACTCTGAGGCGGATGGACCAATCGGAACGAAACCTTTTGCGTCTGGTAGAGTATGTCTCCCGATTGGCCCCGTTAAAAAAACATTTTGCATTTTTTCATTCCTAACGACTTTTTTTTCTAAATGTATGTTCGCCGATTATTCCGAAACGGATGAACTAATCGGAACTAAACCTTTTGGATCTTCTAAAGTATGTGTCCAGATTGGTCCCGTTAAAAAAATATTTTATATTTTTTCGTTCCGAACGCTTTTTATTGCAGAAAAACGTACTATTTCATGTACGTGCACCGTACGTTCGCCGATTACTCCGAGACGGATAGACCAATCGGAACGAAACTCCTTGCATCATGTAGAGTATATCTCGCACTTGGTCCCGTCAGAAAGGCATTTTGCATTTTTTCATTGCTAACGATTCTTTTGCAAGAACGTAATGCTTGATTTACATTTTTCAGCGATTACCGCGAGACGGTAGGACCAGTCGGATCGAAAATTTTGCATCTTGTAGAGTATATCTTCTAATTGGTCCTGCAAAAAAATTGTTGTATTTTTTCATTCCTAACGACTTTTATCGCAAAATACGTAACACTTCAGTTATATCTTCCGACGTTTATGCTGCAGGGAATGTACCGATAGCGATGAAACCTTTCACATTTAGTAGGAGGTTTATCCGCGATGATCTCACTTGCAAAAATTTATGAAATTTGTTGTTTATTAACAACTTAAATTCGGTCAATTTTTTTTCGGTTTATGGTTATTAGCTAAGCAACAGAAATCTAAAATTACGTTATACTATCCTACAAATACTACTGGTTCCACTAAAAAGTGTGAAATAAAATAATTTTTAACAAAAAAAACATCCGACTTCGAAATGCACTAAAAAGTATAAAATAATTTCTATTTCATTTATACCAATATTCCATAGCTATTAATAATATCTACTTAATCGTTAAATAGGATACCAAATACATTTCAAAGTTTTCGGAGGCGGCGCAAAATTAAAAATACCCGAACAAACGATGCTGCCAATAACGATTTGATTGCGGTATGGCGAACTTGGTAATTAATAAGTCGTAAGAAAACAAATTCGAAAAATTATAGGCCCGGCTGAAAACATTTGTAATTGTAACGATTATATGAGAAATTGGCAGCACTCCTGATGTACATGCACTATACTGCAGTTCACAAGAGATCATACTTAACTCGCGCCGCTCACTAGGTCTAGAGAGATTTTTAATAACGTGTGTTATTCCCCTCTACAGCTTGCTTCTTATTATACTTTGCGAACATATAAATGGTGGGCAGAAATATCTGACGTACGATAACTGATAACCGGTGATGATATTGTAAAGTTTCACGATACAATGAAATTTCTATTATTTGTCGCAAAAAAAAATGATGTGAACGCATAGTAAGAAGCACGCTGTAAAGGGAAATCACACGCACTATTAAAATTCTCCCTAGACTTCAGTAGCTCACTAGCTGCGCGAGTTAAGTGCAGTCACTCGTGAACTGCAGTATAGTTAATTTGCAATGGGTTTGTTGATTGTTGTTGAATATTGTTTACTTGAAACTATCAAATGGGTGATTTATCATAGGTTGCCGACGCCGGAGTTAGGATCTTCCTAGTAGAGGAAAAGTTTTTAATTTTGCGCCGCCTCCGAAAACTTTGAAATGTATTTGGTATCCTAATTAACGATTAAGTAGATATTATTAATAGCTATGGAATATTGGTATAAATGAAATAGAAATTATTTTATACTTTTTAGTGCATTTCGAAGTCGGATGTATTTTTTGTTAAAAATTATTTTATTATTGCAAAAAAACGTACTATTTCATGTACGTGCGGTGTATGTTCACCGATTATTCTGAGACGGATGGACCAATCGGAATGAAATCTTTTGCGTCTTGTAGGATATGTCTTCCGATTGGTCCCGTTATAAAAACTTTTCGCATTTCTTTATTTCGAACGGTTTTCATTGTTGCAAAATACGTTCTGGTTCAATGAATGCACCGATTGCGATGGAAGTTTTCACATTTCGTAGATCATTCCACGATGATTCCATTTCCCAAAATTTATGTAACTTCTTATTGTTAATAACTATTGTTATTATAATAAAATGCTTATTCTTTAGGGTTACCCTCTAAGGAATATACCGATCGCGATTTTTCAAAGTTGTCCCTGCAAGTAAACTTCGTTAGTTTCTTTACCAATTGGTTGCTAATACGGTATCCTTCGAATACTGCTCGTTCCACTAAAAAGTGTGAAATAAAATAATTTTTAACAAAAAAAAAATCCGACTTCGAAATGCAGTAAAAAGTATAAAATAATTTCTATTTCATTTATATCTGTATTCCACAGCTATTAATACAATCTACTTAATCGTTAAATAGGATACTAAATATATTTCAACCTTTTCGGAGGCGGCGCAATATTAAACATATAATTTTTTCTTTGAAAAATAATAGGAATTTCATCTTTACCATATCATCATCCCTTATCAATTATCGTACGTAATATATTTCTGTCCACCATTTATATGATCGCAAATTAAGGGCACAGACTCCTTCGAGGCCTCCTCCGAATCGATGTAAGCGCCATTAGAAAGAATCGGGCAATCGTGAAAATACATAATTGAGAAATTCGACATTTGACGGTGTGACATCTAACGTCATTATGCAGAATAAGAAACGAAAGTGAGGTGGCATAGTTGCCAAATCACATCATTTGAGAGTTCTAACGCAGTGTTGCCGCATCTGTGACCATCTAGCAAAATGAATTTGCTTGAGCCGAGCGAGATTTTGATTCCTGGCGGACATAGAAAAGGAGAGCGCGAAAGAAAGAGAAGGAGTATCATGAATGAAACAACGTAGGGCCGATCGGCGGAAATATAGTCACACGCTACGACAGATTCGATGAGACTCTGTAATACACATAACGTAAACGACTATAAAACTTATAGGAACATGTAAATTGATCTATAATATACAATATTTATTGATTGAAATATAATCAATAAATATAAACAATGCCTCTTCTTTCTCCGCGACGTCTACATCGTCGGTTACCATGACAGCCACTCCAGCCACGTATTATTGAAATTTTTTTCATCTGAAATATAATAATGAATTTTAATATAATTGTACCTGCATATACAGGGTGTCCTAGTTTGTGTGACAGAATTATATTAAAATTCATTATTATATTTCAGATGAAAAAAGTAAGCAAAAAAATGCTATACGGTGACCGCCGTGGAGGTAGAAGAGGAAAGAGGGTCGGTAGGAGGTGGCGGCGGCGGGCGGCCTATTATTGTTAACATATAGTAAAAATATATATATGTATAAATAAACATTATAAATCATTACATTTCTTTATTTCTTATTCCCTTCTTGAAATTATTATGTTATGTAGTTTTCATTCCTATAAGTTTCATGGTCGCGTACTTACGTTATGTGTATTATTTCATTCATTCTACCCCTACCAGCATCACGAATCCGTCGTTCTTTGATGTTTCCGAACATAGAAAAGGATAACGCAAGAAGGATAAACAAGGAGAGAAAGACTTGCAAGCATAACATTTAACCCAAAATTATGCTACTAAATGTTGACCGATTTATATTGTGTTTAGCTTCATTTTAATCAGAAAAATCTTCTCCACATGATAGTGAAATTTTTATTAATAAAAAGGACAAAATAAAAAACTTTATTCTGTGCATTAGTATGGTCACATTGACATGGGGCATTTAAATGAAGGCAATAAATCCCGGTTTCAGTTTCTCTTTCGTCTTTAGCTACTGACTGTTTCTAATCAGTGTTTATTGACTAGACAATTAAATTCGAAAAATGATTCTCCTATTCCATAACAGTTGTGAAGTGGACCGGCAATAGTTACATTTATCAAGTTTTCACTGTATATGGTGCAAGTTTTATAATTCATTTTTCTGGCATATCATTTCAAGTATTCTATCTGCAATTTCATTGATAAAAAAACATGATTATAAATATGAATAAAAAAGTTTTATGGTTGCACACATTAGTATATGTATTGTTTCATTCTCGGATCTCTTTCTCTCGAGCGCACTATTCTTTTCTATGTCTGGCAGGAATCAAAATCGGCTCGAGCCTGTTACAATTGTAACAGATGTGGCAACAGCGTGACAGAAGTCTTAATACGTTACGGCAACTATGCCTTACATTTATCGTCTGATTTATCGAATTTACATTTATCGACTGACTTGTGTTTTTATCGACCCTGATGATAACGTAGTCAAATATACCATCAATGCCTCTGACGGAGAATCAGTGAACTATTCTTATGTCTATTTGACGTCTGATGCGTGCAAATCGTAGATTCCATTTTACGTCTTCCAGAAGTGATAAATTGTGAAAAATCGAATTTCAGTGATATTGTGCTAGTTCAAGGAAAGTTGGTTAGCTCTGTTATCAGTAAAAAAACGATTAAATCGTCCAATATTCGCTAAAATGTAGCCGAACGCAGCATTCGGCAGCCATGTTGTTTGCTTACAACAGCGTCTGTCTCAATCGTACAGTTTCGAAAATTCCATTTTTCTCAACGTATGGTGTTTATTAGCGTTAAAGCGGACCTGACCAACCTGTAGCGAAGTCTACCCGTGTGTGGTGTACCCGCGAAAATTTCATTTATGCAATTATCGAGACGAAAAATGGAATCTACGAAATCGAGTGTCTCTCTCACACATGGCGTATACGTGCATGCTTTCCGTTGATTGTGTAAGTGCACGCATACAGGTCATGACACAAGGAGTCTGTGCCCTTAAGAAGCAAACTGGAGAGGGGAATCTCACACGTTATTAAAAATCTCCCTAGACCTAGTGAGCTGCGCAAGTTAAGTATGGTCTCTCGTGAAATGCAGTATACATGTACATCAGAAGTGCTACCAACTTTTGATACAATCGCTACAATTACAAATGTTTTCTGCCGTATCTATAACGTTTCGAATATGTTTTCTTACGACTTATTAATTACCAAGTTTGCCATACCGCAATCAAATCGTTATTGGCAGGATCGTATAGTCAGGTACTTTTAATTTTGCTCCGCCTCCGAAAAGGTTGAAATATATTTAGTATCCTATTTAACGATTAAGTAGATTGTATTAATAGCTGTGGAATACAGATATAAATGAAATAGAAATTATTTTATACTTTTTAGTGCATTTCGAAGTCGGATTTTTTTTTTATTAAAAATTATTTTATTCTTTCAAAATTGTCGCTACAAGCAGACATTGGCCTTTTTCTTTCAGCATTGTCGCTACAAGCAGACATTGGCCTTTTTCTTTCAGAATTGTCGCTACAAGCAGACATTTACCTTTTTATTTCGAAATTGTCGCTAAAAGCAGACAATGGCCGAACACTTACCAAATTGTTACTACAAACCGACATCGGTTGATTCCTGAATACCTTATTAATTCGATGCAAACGGTTGTATATTCTTGTTAAAGTTATGTTTAGTTGCATCAGTAATTACAATATCAGGTGAAAGTTTCGTTGTTGCATATGATGCCGATCGTGATATTGAGTGACGCCATAACTGAGTTTCCTGCGATTTATATCTTCTGGCTTGTATAAGTTGTAAAGGCAGTATTTGCACTTCATTACCCTGTACTTGGGGAAAATGTGTAAATCTCCCTGTAATAAGCATTTGTAATAAATGTTGACGCATATCTGCAAAATTATACCGTACCTTATTTGGTTAAATATTAAAAAGCAATGACGTTGCAAATGACATGGCGAATACACCACAATCACTGCCATTCGGCTGTTGCTGAACTGGTGGAAATTGTACTGTTTCATTATTAATATTATAAAAGGGAAATAATTTTTGAAGAAAAATTTTGTGATCCGGATGTAATCTTCCCTTATTTAAAGACTCGAATATAAATACTGTTTCCTTATCGTAATATGAACATACCCAATGTCCATCAATATTTGATGTACACTCAGTCCCATCGAAGTTGTCGCAGTGAAGTTGGCGCGCTAAGGCATTCACGCCGCGGCGGCGTTAGCGCGCCAACTTCACTGCGACAACTTCGATGGGACTGAGTGTACCACTAAATAAAATTTGGATATGCTTTAATCCTTGTGATCTAGGATTTATTCTTTCGGGACACTGTAACTTCCATGTTTCCTGTGAACGGAAATCAGTATACTTCTGCACAAGATAATGAAACATGTCCATATGCGTGTCTTCTAACCATTCACCTCGCCTGATAATATTCTGCAAATGATCTGTTAACTGTGGCATATTAGGCATTCAGTAAATGTACTCGTAATGTGTATAATCGTAAGAGCTTTCTTATATTATTTTATTCAATGTAAGTAATTGAAGGAAAAGTAAAACAAATAATGAAAAGGATAAAAAAAGATAAGAAGGAAATAATAAATAAGAAAAGAAATAGAATAAAAGAAGTAGAAAATAATTAAAATAAATATTATGTGAAACACTTACTAAGCTATGAAAAATGGCAAAAGAAACCAATCGCTCTAGAAGTGTTCGAATAGATGTTCGCGAACGAACTGCTACCATGCACTGGATTACATATGCGCATTACTGAAATTTACGGCAACAAGAGAGTGTCGTTCGTTGGCATAAAGAAACGAAGTACAGTGATACTCGGATGAATGTGACCGTAAGAGAATAGATGTAATAACGAGAGGAAGCGAGATAGACGGTATAGATATACGTCGAGCAACCACGGTCGAGCTACGGCACTTCAAAGGGATGCCACGAGTAAAACAAATGAGCATCCAGTAAAGAAAATTTCATTTGTAATAATTTTCATCCAACCTCAATGAAAATTGCACCAACAGATTGCTCGGAATTTTCCAATTAAAATGAGTCGAAACACGGCATAAATCGGTTTAATGTTACTTTAATTGGCTAGTAATGATTGATTTTATCAATTTAAATTGATTAATAACAAAAGTAGTCCGATTTACTTCCTGTTTGGTTTTATTTTCATCACAAAAATATCACAAATCTATTGATAAGTTTTAAAGCAAAAAAATTATAAATGAAAAAGTTTCATCGTTGCATTAGTATTGTTTTACAGACATATAGTTGATTGTTTTCGCTCCGTCTTCTTTTTCACTCCCCGTCCTTTTTTACGTTCGAAGCAGTCGGGAAACTTCAAATAATGTCGGAATTAGACGATATTCGTGCATCTATACGACGCAACGGTGAAAATTGTTTCTGTATGCGATCATAGACTGTGCCCCACCAACTCTCTTCCTTTAGAAGACACAGATTTTGTTCATTTCCAATCCGAACGAGCTACTGTTCAGACGTAAGTACCAAACAAGCAATATTTCATTTTATAATATACAGGGTTGTTCCGGATTTAGAGCGCCATAATTTAAAATATAATTTAATTAGTGCTCGACAACACCATCGGCTCGGCGTTGTCGTCGGTCGATCGGTTTATAAAAACACCGACGCCGCGACAAACGTTCTACTACTTCGTTTGCGCTCTTAAAACAAACGACAACCGTTACACGCGACTAATTCGCTACGGGCTTCTTTACGAATTAAAGAAGATAATAAAGTGCCAAGTGAACTTGTTTATTACCAAAGTATTGACAGTGTCAAATTCATTTTCCTGCACGCTTTTCCCTTACTAAATTAACCGGCGTTTTTGCCTAGAGCAAAAATTAATACTCTACGCGCAACAAATGGTCCTTCGAGCCGGATTAGTAAGGATCTAAAGCAGTGCAGTGCCGTATAAGAAACAATTCTAATCGTGTGGTGAACATTAAAATCGCGAAAGTGCTAAAATCTAAGCCGGATTAAATCGGCAGAACAAAGGATTTTGCACGTGTCGTTCGAACTCAACCGACATCGCGACCTCCGCCGGTAAACATCGGAGGACGTTCACGCGCTTCGCTTCGCGAAAACAGTGACGTGGTCATAACAGTTCACCTTGCGGGTACAGTACGTTTATTTGAAACACTTAATATCAAACATTATGGATCCATTAATCCGCGAAAATAAAGTGCATGCACGCCAGATCAACAATGCACTTCTCAACTTTAAAAAATTGAGGAAGCCGAATCACACGCCTGCAGTGATTTGCAGCCGGATCAACCTGCTCAAGGATTACTGGGCCAAATTCCAACGCAGCAACGGAGGAGGACACCAAGGCGAATCCCTACTTCTCCAGCGACGTCTTCGGGGATAAGGAAGCAGCTTTCCTTGCCGCCCTCGACGCTATGACGGCAGCCTTACCGACGGACTCCGAACCTGCAAGTAACTCATGTAATACGAGTACTGCTTCTTGTAATCGCGAATCTGCACTGTCGGTCAAACTTCCTCGAGTCGAATTACCTAAATTCTCCGGGGACTATACGGAATGGGAAAATTTTCGAGACCTCTTTCAGTCTTTAGTTGGTTCTAACGACGCGTTACCGGAGGTGCAAAAGTTGCACTATCTTAAATTAAGCTTAATTGGTGAAGCGTCTCTTCTATTAAAGAACGTTTCCACTTCCGCGGCGAATTACGAGGCAGCGTGAAAACTATTGACCGACAGGTACGCGAACGAACGCGCGCTCATAACCGCTCACCTGAAAATGTTGTTCGACTCACCCCCGATCGGATCCGCTGTTTTAAGCGATTTAAAAAGTTTACGCGATAGATCTCGCGCCGCATTAACGGCCTTAAAAACATGGCTCGTCCGGTCGAATACTGGGACGATGTTCTTGTTTTCCACTTTGTCTGCAAGTTGGACAAGGAGTCCCATCGGGAGTGGGAGTTGCGCATGGGTGAAGAGGAATTGTTCCCATCCCTCGCGGATTGGGAGGCGTTCCTCAATGTGCGAATTCGAACTCTGGAATCGTTGGCGTCATCCCGCGGAGAAGGAAACAGCGCCTAAAAAAATAAATTAGCGCCTATTAAAATCGTGAAAGCGCATTTAAACGCGTCGGAAACGAAGTGCGTCGCGTGCGGCGCCGATCACGCTTTGTTTAGATGTGACGTGTTCCGTGGGCAATCCGTCGAACAACGATTATCACTCGCGCGCGAACATCATCGATGTTTTAATTGTTTACAAAAAGGACATCTCCCGGCAGCCTGTCCTAGCAAACGCGCTTGTTCGATATGTAAAGGTAGACATCATTCTCTTTTGCATTCTGAGCGAAAGAGTTCGAAGACGTCGTCCGTTAGCAAAGGTCGCGAATCGACCTCTCACGCGGATTTAGAATCAAGTCAACACACGGCGCAACCTACACACGTAGCGGATAACAATATGGAAGACACGCCGATGTCGACTTCGGTAAACACGCAATTCGGTACGTCGCGTCAAGAAAAAAAGGTCGTTTCCGCTACAGCTTGGATCAAATTTGGTACTCGCGAAGGTCGACAAGCGACATTACGCGCTTTAATTGATCCTGGGTCGGAAGCAACGTTCATTCGTGAGAATGTTGCAAACACGTTGCGCGCTAATCGCCAACACGTCCAAGCTTCCGTCTCCGGCATTGGGGCCGGGACGTCGGTCACGGTTCGCGCCTTCGCGAACGTTACGATTGAACCGTGCCACGGAAAAGGGCCTGTCATCCCTGTGCGCGCTCTTATCTTAAAACAGCTAACTAATTACCGCTCAAATTCAATAGACACCTTGAGTAGGTGGAAACACTTACGTGGTCTTGAGTGGGGCGATCCTCTCACTAATAATAATGCGCCCGTGGACCTCATAATCGGCGCGGATAATTATGGTGCGATCTTGCTCGACGGCCTTCGAAAAGGCCTTCCTTCCGTCGCGCAGAAAACGATTTTCGGGTGGGTGTTGACTGGTCCCGCTCGGTCCGTTGAGTCTCACGCAATGCAACTCCACGTACATTACGGCGACCTTAACGCTGAAATAAACAACACGTTAAGGAAGTTTTGGGAGGTGGAAGCGCCTCCACCGGTAACGTTCCTCTCCGAAGAGGACAAAAAATTTGAAGAACATTTTCGGCAGACTCACTCGCGTAAACCCGACGGCAAATACGTAGCGCGATTGCCGTTTAAATCAGAGCCTCCCATCGATATAGGGGCTTCGAAAGGAATCGCGGTCGCCTCTTTTTATAGATTAGAAAAACGGCTCGCCAAAGACGCGGAACAAGCTACGGCTTATCACTCCTTTCTGGAGGAATACCTGCAGCTCGGTCATATGCGGGAATTTCTTGAAACAGACCCTCCTTCTGAGCAAAAGGTCTATTTGTCGCATCTCCGGTCATCCGTGAAGACAGCAGTACGACAAAATTGAGAGTGATTTTTAACGCGTCGATGCCTACGTCAAACGGGTCTACGCTAAACGATCATTTACTGGTTGGTCCGAAATTGCAAGCTGACCTCGCGCTCACGATTTTACGATGGCGCATGTATCAGTTCGTGTTCGCGGCAGATATCGCGAAAATGTTCCGGCAAATCTGGATTGACCATCGCGACAGCGCCTACCAGCTGATAGTTTGGCGCGCTAAACCCGAAGATCAGCTGAAAACATATGAACTGCTTACCGTGACATACGGGACGGCCCGAGTGCCTTTCCTCGCGAATCGGGTCATCAAACAACTCGCGCTGGATGAGGGGACTAATTTCCCTCTCGCGGCTCCTATCCTGAATGAGCACCTCTACGTTGACAACGCGCTTTTCGGGGCCGATGATCGAGTGTTGGCTCGTCAAACACGGCAGCAGGTAACGGATGCCCTCAGACACGGAGGTTTCCACCTAAGAAAGTGGTCAAGCAATTGTCCACAGTTATTAGCGGAGATCTCCCACGTTGATCACGAGCTGGCCTCGAGCCGCTTATTTCAAGATGCCGAAGGATTAAAAATGTTAGGAATCCGTTGGTTACCCAAATCGGACGAATTTCGATTTCAATTTAAGCTCGACTCCGCTAGTACGGCGAATCCGACTAAGCGCGTGGTCTTATCGAATATCGCGCGAATCTTTGACCCATTGTGGTGGATTTCTCCCGTCGTTATAGTGGCCAAGATCTTCATGCAAAGATTATGGGTAGCCAAGTTAGACTCGGACGAACCTCTACCTTGCGAACTAACCAACCAATGGCGCGAATATTCCGCGGAGTTCAACGATTTACCAAAAGTAACCCTCCCGCGCTGGATTAGGATGGGGAATGCCACAATTGCGTACGAAATACACGGGTTTGCAGATGCTTCGCAAGACGCCTATGCGACTGTGATTTATTTACGTACAATCTCCATCGCAGACGAGGTTGCGTTACATTTACTCATGGCAAAAACAAAGGTAGCACCGTTGAAACCACTCACAATTCCGCGGCTAGAATTATGCGCGTGCGTCCTAATGACGCGATTGATCGAGCAGGTTCAGGCTACATTAAAACTCGATAACGTACCGGTTTACGGTTGGACTGATTCCACCGTTGCATTAGCTTGGATACATAAGCATCCGAGTCAATTAAAAACGTTTACGGCACACCGAGTCGCGGATATACAAAGCCGAGCGCCGAATGCTTCTTGGCGACACGTACCAACCGGTTGTAATCCCGCCGATTGTGCGTCCCGCGGGTTGTCGGTCAAACTCCTGCTTCACCACCTCCTTTGGTGGCACGGTCCTTCCTGGCTGGCGCAAACTCCTAATGAGTGGCCAGAATTTAGGCTTGTCACCCCAAGGGAAGCTGAAGCAGAAATTAAAAAACAAGTCAATGCATTGCATGTGGAGTCGGAGACTGAGTGGGATCTGCCGACACGCACGTCTTCGTGGCAGAAACTACTCCGAATTACCGCGTACATCTCGCGTTTCATTTCGCGAGTTAAAACGGGGAAAAACGACCATCAAGATACGGTTGTCACTACCAACGAACTCATCGCGTCGCGGAAATTCTGGGTTCAGCACGTTCAAGCGCATTCATTTCGCAACGAAATAAAGGCCTTGAAAAAGAGCGAGTCTCTAGTTAAATCGAGTCCATTATTTCGACTGAATCCTTTTTTGGACGAACATGGCACTATTCGTGTTGGCGGGCGGTTGCGCAACTCCGATCTTACGGAACGGTTTCCGATAGTTTTACCGGTACATAGAGTCACCGAACTCATTATAGCAGATTGCCACGCGAACACGTTACACGGAGGCATTCAACTAACGTTAAGTGTTTTGTGACGAACTTACTGGGTTATTAACGGGCGGCGCCTAGTTAAAAGTCACATATATAAGTGTATTAGATGCGCGCGTTGGCGTGCCGTTACGGTTCGTCAGCAAATGAGTGACTTACCCTCAGCCAGGGTCACTCCAGCTCGGCCGTTCGCTCATTGCGGAGTAGACTATGCGGGACCATTCTCCGCCCTCGCGCACCTCGGACGCGGGCAAAAGGCGCACAAGGTGTACATCGCGCTGTTTATTTGTCTATCCACGCGGGCGATTCATCTGGAGCTGGTGCGCGACTACTCCACTGCGGCGTTTTTAGCGGCATTTAACCGGTTCACCGCTCGTCGCGGCTTACCTACAGAGTTATACAGCGATAACGGAACGAATTTCCAAGGCGCAAATAAAGAGTTAAGAGCTGCATTTAAACTAGTTACGGCAGATTCTCACCTTCGCGCGCTGTTCGCTGCAAACCACATCTCGTGGCATTTCATTCCTCCCTCCTCGCCTCATTTTGGGGGAATCTGGGAAGCGGGCGTCAAGAGCGTCAAGACGCACTTACGACGCATGTTGTGCGATCGTACGCCCACATGTGAGGAGTTCAATACACTCCTCTGTAAAATCGAGGCCTGTTTAAACTCTCGTCCCTTAGCTCCATTAAAGGACGACCTCGAGTCTTGCGAGGCCCTCACACCCGGGCATTTTCTAGTGGGCGGTGTGCTCAAGGTCCCTCCAGCGCCGTCTGTAATAGACATTTCCGAAAATAGATTATCGCGCTGGCAATGGGTACAACAACTCACGGAAACATATTCTGGAGAGCATGGGCTCACGAATATCTGCAATCGTTACAAGCTCGCTCGAAATGGTGTAGTCGCGCTACTAACCTTAAAATCGGGGACTTAGTACTGCTGAAGATCTCCTCGCTGCTTCCAGGAAAATGGGACCTCGGTCGGGTTACCGAATATCACCCTGGTAAGGACGGCCTCGTGCGAGTGGTCAGTATCAAGACCGCACGATCGGAATATACCCGTCCTGTAGTTAACCTATGCAAACTACCGATTAGCTCATAAGATTTAGTTTCAGTTAATGTATTATATATTCCACCATGTACAATTACTACGTTCTTTCCGCTTATATTTCTCGCTTACGCACTTATATTCGATGTAAAAAATTCGGTTCATCACCTACCTTAGTAAAACTACGCAGCATGGCACGGAACGTTAATGAAACGTGCTCGTCGCTACGCTTCATTCACGGCGTAGAATCATGACGTCATTCGTCGCGGTCGCACAGCGCCGCGAGGCGGGCGGTATGTTCCGGATTTAGAGCGCCATAATTTAAAATATAATTTAATTAGTGGCGCTCTAAATCCGGAACAGGGTGTAGAAAAATTAAATGTCACAACCTATATGGGATGATTCTACACCTCTGGATCGGTGGAGATCTGTCAAAGAAAGCGACCGCAAAATTGTCTTTGACCCCTAATTTCAAGGTCAAATTTTTTTATTAGCTTATCGTATAGTGCTCATCAAGGGGATAAAAAGTCTGATAGGAACCATGTGCCGGAAATCAACCCTTCCCCTAGAAAAAAGCCGTCAAAGTTTCCATATACCACAATGCATTAAACATTAGGCGCCCGGTACCCCACTCCAGTGATCTTGGCGCGGCAGTCTCGCGTATCGCTCGAATTTCATGCTATAGGACAATTCTTAGATTTCAATCACAATGCCAGCATACAGGAAGGATAAATTCTAAGAGAGCATATTTAAAAAGACAAAATAACTACTGCGTGTAAAAGAAAATAAAAATGAATTTAATCGAAACATTCGTAATATAATATAGAATGATACAGGTAATAATAAAAATAATATAATAGATAATAAAAATATAATATAAAAAATGATAATATATAATATAATATAATATAAAAAATAATAATATATAATATAATATAATATAAAAAATATTAATATATAAGATAAAATAATATAAAAAATAATAATATATAAAATAAAATAATATAAAAAATAATAATATAGGATACAATAATTTAATTAAAATAATTTGATTATCTGTTGACGGACGGGTGTACTATTGACGAAGCGGGACGAAATTACTTTAGCTCGTAAGATGACTTAGTGCGGAACAATGGAAGACGATTACACCGCTACGAAATTCCTGATAGACGAGATTTTGCGTGACTAGATTATCAATTCGGGGAGCAGGAAATCGTGATGCAGCTTACTACAAGACGTAACGGAGCATGTCGACCTCGAGTGCATTGGCAGAAAGAAGAAAAAGTAACAGCTCTTATTGTAAATCAGAGTTATGTGGACTTGTACAGAAAAAGTTTGAAGTGTGACTTATACAAAGGTTTGGCTACGACTAACGGTCGGCGTAGCGATCGCCTACGACGCCACGGGATGTTTATGGTTCTACAGCGGAACCATGCGCCCCGATCGTTCAACTAAAGGAAAAGGTCCCGTATCACACCAGGCAAAGAAGAAGTATTGTGTTACAATAGTAGACAAGTCGTCTCCAAGTACAACAGCTCTCGCAAGAGCTTATCCACTGATGGGGTTACGGAGCATCGCGAGAAGAGTAGGAATCTCGCACATGACAGTGCGGCGTATAATACGCGAAGAAGGTCTGCGACCATATAAAATTCGACGTGACCAAGCCCTACGCCCTAATGATTATGCCACACGGCGAGAATTTTGTAACTGGATGTTACGTAAACTGCGACACGATCCACGCTTTTTGGAACGTGTCCTATTCACGGGTGAGAGCAGCTTTTAGAGTAGCAACATCCTCAATAGGCAGATGCAAGGAATTGCGCGTACCGCAACCCCCATGCGATGATGGAGCAATTTAATTAAGGAAGATTCACCGTTAAAATGTCTGGGCAGGCATCATTGGCAGCCATATTATCGGCCCGATCTATTTGCCGACACGGTTAACCAGTGCAACATATCTTCAATTTCTAAGATCAAAACTCTTGAGTGAACTGCGGCACATCATTCCGCGAAATCAACGTAATTCAACCTACTTTATGCACGATGGTGCTCCACCGCACTCCAGCCGAATGGTGCAACAGTTTCTAAATGAAATGTTTGGATCGCGGTGGATAGGACGAAGACCTGCTTCCCATGTGTGAGCTCCCCGTTCACCGGATTTGACACCACTGGATTTTTTCCTCTGAGGAGCCGTGAAAGACATCGTTTATCGCTCAGGTGGAGAAATTACATCGGACCCACAATTGAAATGACGAATTGAATATGCATTCAACCAAATTAAAACATCGGGGAAAAGATATGAAGAAATATCGAGCAGCGTGTGCGTGCATGTTTGTGCAACCGTGGTGGTCACATCGAAGCCGGCACGCCGGCACACAGGCACGTCTTCTCCGTGCGATTCGCCAATCCTTTGTGTGCGCAGAAGAAATAGAAGCCTCAGCGGGGATGTGTTATCGGCACCTAAAATTAAAAGTAATTAAATATGGAAAGAACAACTTTTTACTACTATATTGTGTTCTACTTACGAAATGAATCATTCAGTATAGCCACCGTTAGATTGAAAGCTGCTCTGACTCGTTCTGCAAAAGTTCTGCAAAAGGCTCTGTAAAAGTTTTAACTCTGTTAGACTTTTTCTCACACATAAAAAATATTCTTTACTTATAATATTCTATTTTAAACACACTTACTTAATGCTGTTGCCTTCTATTTCTTCTGCGTACCCAAAGGATTGCACCGTTGTAACGAATCGTTCGCAGAAGCCGTGCCTGCATGCTCGCTTCGATGTGACCACCACGGTTGCACAAACATGCACGCACACGCTGCTCCATATTTCTTGATATCTTCTCACCGATGTTACGAGTGGATTTAATTTGGTTGAATGCACATTCAATCCGTCGTTTCAATTGTGGGACCGATGTAATTTCTCCACCTGAGCGATAAACGATGTCTTTCACGGCTCCTCAGAGGAAAAAATCCAGTGGTGTCAAATCCGGTGAACGGGGAGCTCACACATGGGAAGCAGGTCTTCGTCCTATCCACCGCGATCCAAACATTTCATTTAGAAACTGTTGCACCATTCGGCTGGAGTGCGGTGGAGCACCATCGTGCATAAAGTAGGTTGAATTACGTTGATTTCGCGGAATGATGTGCCGCAGTTCACTCAAGAGTTTTGATCTTAGAAATTGAAGATATGTTGCACTGGTTAACCGTGTCGGCAAATAGATCGGGCCGATAATATGGTTGCCAATGATGCCTGCCCAGACATTTTAACGGTGAATCTTCCTTGATTAAATTGCTCCATCATCGCATGGGGGTTGCGGTACGCGCAATTCCTTGCATCTGCCTATTGAGGATGTTGCTACTCGAAAAGCTGCTCTCATCCGTGAATAGGACACGTTCCAAAAAGCGTGGATCGTGTCGCAGTTTACGTAACATCCAGTTACAAAATTCTCGCCGTGTGGCATAATCATTAGGGCGTAGGGCTTGGACACGTCGAATTTTATATGGTCGCAGACCTTCTTCGCGTATTATACGCCGCACTGTCATGTGCGAGATTCCTACTCTTCTCGCGATGCTCCGTAACCCCATCAGTGGATAAGCTCTTGCGAGAGCTGTTGTACTTGGAGACGACTTGTCTACTATTGTAACAGAATACTTCTTCTTTGCCTGGTGCGATACGGGACCTTTTCCTTTAGTTGAACGATCGGGGCGCATGGTTCCGCTGTAGAACCATAAACATCCCGTGGCGTCGTAGGCGATCGCTACGCCGACCGTTAGTCGTAGCCAAACCTTTGTATAAGTCACACTTCAAACTTTTTCTGTACAAGTCCACATAACTCTGATTTACAATAAGAGCTATAACTTTTTCTTCTTTCTGCCAATGCACTCGAGGTTGACATGCTCCGTTACGTCTTGTAGTAAGCTGCATCACGATTTCCTGCTCCCCGAATTGATAATCTAGTCACGCAAAATCTCGTCTATCAGGAATTTCGTTGCGGTGTAATCGTCTTCCATTGTTCCGCACTAAGTCATCTTACGAGCTAAAGTAATTTCGTCCCGCTTCGTCAATAGTACACCCGTCCGTCAACAGATAATCAAATTATTTTAATTAAATCATTGTATCATATATTATTATTTTTTATATTATTTTATTTTATATATTATTATTTTTTATATTATTTTATCTTATATATTAATATTTTTTATATTATATTATATTATATATTATCATTTTTTATATTATATTTTTATTATCTATTATATTATTTTTATTATTACCTGTATCATTCTATATTATATTACGAATGTTTCCATTAAATTCATTTTTATTTTCTTTTACACGCAGTAGTTATTTTGTCTTATTAAATATGCTCTCTTAGAATTTACCCTTCCTATATGCTGGCATTGTGATTGAAATTCAAGAATTGTCCTATAGCATGAAATTCGAGCGATACGCGAGACTGCCGCGCCAAGATCACTGGAGTGGGGTACCGGGCGCCTAATGTTTAATGCATTGTGGTATATGGAAACTTTGACGGCTTTTTTCTAGGGGAAGGGTTGATTTCCGGCACATGGTTCCTATCAGACTTTTTATCCCCTTGATGAGCACTATACAATAAGCTAATAAAAAAATTTGACCTTGAAATTAGGGGTCAAGGACAATTTTGCGGTCGCTTTCTTTGACAGATCTCCACCGATCCAGAGGTGTAGAATCACCCCATATAGGTCGTGACATTTAATTTTTTTACACCCTGTACATTAATTTCATTTTTAATGGTTGGTGGTTTGGTTGGGTGTAGTTCTGAAAACCAATCACTCCACATTTTTTTTATTTTTTAAAACACAGTATTCTTACGTTTCTGGATACACTGATTACGAATATCATAGCAAAAAATGTGCGACTATGGGCCATCGTAAGGCGGTCGGAACCGCTTACGCGAAAATATAACAAATTCTTTCAACAACATTATTATTTCCAAATTCTTGTGGCGACGACGCGACAAGATAAACGTAGATAGATCCGTTTATTCAATTACTTCAGGTTATTAGGATTTGCTATTTTCCGGCAGTACTGCTTACGTTTATGAGAAGCAGTTGTATTCACTGAGAAAAACGTAACAAAATTTAATTTCGGTATTTACCATGAAAATGAAGTAGTCGCCAAATTTCACTATCATATTTATTCAATATCATATATTCAAAGCTTCGATGTGTAACGACCCAGAGTGAGTACGTCACTGCACCGACTTGTAGGGAGAGCGGTTCCCTTAGAAGGCGACTCGTAATAAACGTGTTAAGGATTTTAGGTTCGTGTGGTGTGCGGTTAAGGAGTGAAATCCAAACACTAATGTGCTAGAAACTGAATGGAAATATGTTTATTCAAGAATGAAAGGTAAGTGAATATTGAATTATAATACAAAGTTGCTAGTATCACAATAAGTGCGGCTAGAAATAGGAATACAGTAAGAAATTATAATTAGTTCGCCCTAGATTGGGAATACAATTGAAAAATATGTAATTAGTAATTAATATGTAAGTAAAAATTAATAATTGTAATTAATCGTTAGCGCTATCGCAAAAGCGGCGTGGTCTTCTTCTACAGTCAACACTCTGTTTGTTTTCAACAATAATTATGGAAACTAAACTCCAGAGGTTTGTGCTAGACTATTGGAATCAAGTTAACCCTTCCTACAGGTCGCAATCGGTTTCTGGTTATACCAGAGCCGTGTTAAACGCAGGCCGTTCAAGGAGCTCCGCTCCTCGCTAGCTCTTTACACTTGAGTGTTGGCTTAGCGTAACACCTGTGTAACACGTTGCGCACCGCGAATAGGAGGTCCACTGTTCCGTAGTCCTGCACGCCACCAGTGGAATAGTAGAAATTAGCTATAGCTCGCGCTCTATCGCTGCCTAGACAGTTCAGCGCAAGCTCTTCAGAGTGTTGTCTGTTTCAGACCGAGGTCTGAGAAGATCTGCAATGAAACTGTGCGGAACGCCTCTATTTATACTCAGATTTTGCTGAGTCGGCACTTTTTTTCCGCATAGAGTTCTTGGGGTAGCTGGGTTTTTCCCGTCACGTGGTGGTCCAGCATCCCCACTCTAGAATACTACCCCACCGTATGGTTACTGGGGTTGCGCTCGCGCGTGCGCGGTCGGACGTCGATAATTTATCGGTAAACTGTTTTACCGTCCGACTTATCGACTAAACCTTTATCGATCAATTCAACAGACTCGGTTATCGACGAAATGAAAATGTTTATTACAAAAATTTATACATTAAATATTAACAATAAAAATAAAATAAAATATTCTGTATAAAAAAAAATTGGTTATAATAAAGAAAAATAAAATTAAAAAGATATTGTGTTAAATTCTTGGGTCGTTACAGCTTCCCCCGCGCGTTTGTCTCTTGTCCTCAAGAGACAAATGTTTTTTCTTTTTATGTTGCACAGGGCGCAGCAACACTTCTCCTCGTTGTTCCTCGGGGAGGCTGATAAAATGCCAAAATAGCGCATGACTTGTCCATGTTCTCGTCTTGGGTCTGTCTTTTCTGAATTTTTATAAATTCTCCAATCAAACTCCGGAACGTTTATTGTAATCAACTTCCACTGTGGTGGTGGTGGCGGTGTTGGTGGTGGTGTTGGTGGTGGTGTTTCTTCCTTTAACATTTCTTCCTGCGCTGTTGTCTTTGAAATTTTTGCACAAAAGAAATAATTAATAAATGAAATAAATCGTTGATGATATAATTCTACCTCTCTGAATTGTTTTAGGGCTCTTCTTAGCCTTCTTAATCTTTCTCTTCGTCCTGCGCGACGTACCATTTTCGCTCTCTATGAATTGAATATAGCAGCGCGTGCGTAGCATCGCTTTCTATATCTCTCTCTGTCGCTCTTAGTTTCTATCTCTCTCTATCTTTTCTTTAACCAATATGGCTGACTTGCGATTCTGCGCATTAATACATCGAACAAAATAAAAATGGTTCACAGGATTCGAAATAAATGAATTTGTTTAAATAAGAATAATTATATATATATATTTTTAATTAACTAATTTTTACAATTATATATTTGTTTTAATTGTGGGTAAGAACTCGATATTCCCCATTTTGTATTATTACATTTCTTAATGGGAATATATTTGGGTCAATGGTTGGCAAGATGAAACCTTCTCGAAAAACCTCCTTATCATCATTATCAGCTGCAAATATTCTACTTCTGCAGCATGTGCAGGATACTGCCGGTCTTATTCTACTTAGTAGCTTTCCGCACATAATGCAATGGATATAATCGATGTTGGTTGTTCTGATGACATGATTGTGCCACCCCATAAACGACCACATCTCTTTTGCTTCCGGGACCATATTAACTCCACAGTCCACGCAGACTCGTCCGATCCGGCGTGCTAAATTATTATTGAATACTGGTCCATTGTCTCGGATACAGACGGCTTCTATTATGTATTGGCTTATTTCTTCAAACTATAAAAGTAAAAAGAAAATATTTTATCTCTGTACAGATTGATATTAAAATATACATTCTACCTCATTCAGATCCATTTTCTTTAATTTCTTTTTATTCTTTCTTATTTTTATTTAGTAGCGTCTTTTTCTGCGTACTTGTTCGTAGCGTTCGTTGCGCAATATGGCGGTATGTTTAAAATTTCGCATGTGCGCATGCGCATCTTCCGAAAATTATATAGATTGCCATATCGATTTTCATTTTTGATCTATGTTGTAAACTGGTCGATAGGCCCTCTTTAGTCTATCCTTGTGAACTATCCTAGTCTTTTTGGGACCTATTTGTAACTCTATATTGTTTTTCTCTATGTTTCTTAAAACTTTGTATGGTCCTGTATATTCTTTTTGCAGTTTACTTTTTCTTGGTGGGTTTAATAACATTACTTCTTCTCCTGTTTCATAATTAATTGGTCGTATCTTTTTATCATAATAGTATTTCTGTCTGTATTTTGATTGTTCTAGATTTGTTTTTGCTGTTTGCCTAATTTTATGTAAATTTTGTAATAGTTTGTTTACATAATCTGGGTATGTATCTAAACTGTCAGTAGGTGTAAATTTTGATGGTAGTCTTGCTTTTTTTCCATATACCAGTTCATGAGGTGTGAATTTTGTCCCCTCATGAACGCTTGTGTTGTATGAAAACATTGCTTGTTGTAGCCATTCATCCCAGTGTTCTTGTTTAGATATATAGTGTTTCAAGTACTCAATTAGAACGTGATGGCTTCTTTCCAGGGACCCGTTTGACTGAGGATGGAAGGATGATGTACGGTACGTCTGGATGTGGAAGATTTTAGCTAGTTTCTTAATAAGTGAGGATGTGAAGCATGTTCCCTGATCGGTGAGGATAGCCTTAGGACTGCCGAATTGGCATATGAACGAGTTGGTGAATGTTCTTGCGACGTCCTCTGATGTAGCTGATACAAGTGGAACTGCGACGGAGTACTTGGTCAAGTTGTCCTGTATGGTGAGGATGTAACTGTATCCTTTTTGCGTCATAGGTAAGGGTCCAAGAATATCTAAAGACACCTTATCGAATGCGTCTGAAGGAGTGTCTGTGATAACCATAGGCTCCTTATTCTTCATCCTTACTAACTTGGTTCTTTGGCAACTGATGCATGATCTGATATAATCGGTAATTTCTCTCTTCATGTTTTTCCAATAATACTTGTTCCTGATCCTGAGGTAAGTTTTTCTAATTCCTTTGTGTCCTGCAACTGTGCTTTCATGATTTTCTTTAATTATACTTCTTCTTTCGTCTTTAGGTGGAGTTTGGATTGTCCCTTTGCAGATGATGATGTTGATGTTTGAATCTGCAAAGATTACTTGAAGAATTGCTTTTAACCCTTGCTTGTCTGGCATGCTGCATTCCTGGATTTCTTTTTGAACTAACATGTGATGAAGAGCTTTAATTTTGTGTGGTAAATTTTCTTTATAATCTACTAATACTCCAAAAATTAACTTATTTTTAATTTTATATTCTGTGATACTGTTTTGTGGTTTAGAAATTTTAATCTTTTCATTTTCTATTAACTGTTTTGATTGGTAATCTTCAGGTTGTCCTTCTTTATTAATGAATATTACTGCTGTACCTCTCTTCATCCATAACTGGTCTTCGGTTTCTTCTATTTTAAATATGACTGGTTTATTGCTAATTATTTTTGGTTTAATTTGTTTAATTGTAGACGGTTGTTCGGTTTTTTCTTTTTTAATTTTGATAGGTGTGATAGGAGCTGATAATGTGTCACTTGAGGTTTCTTTTTCTACTTTTCTTTTTATTATAGGAGATCTTTCTCTTGTGCTTGAAGAGGAATCGATTCTGGGTGGTTCTCTGAAGATGTGTTTAGGCAATATCGTTTCTTCATTATATTCTTCTATCTCATCTCCAATTATTACAGGTTCTTGAACTATAAGTCGTTTCTGTGGGATGATGTATTTCTTTTCTTCTGGTGGTTGATGTACATCAACTGTAATTTGCTGTTCATTAGGTTTTCTTTTTTTCTTAATTTCTTCAGAAGAGTATGTTTTTATTCGTTTTCTTGGTTTTGATTTTGGTGGTTCTTCAGATACATCAGTTTCGTAATATTGAGATTCATCTGAACTTGTATAGTCTTCTTTTATCCTTTTTCTTGCTGTACTTCCTCTTTGAGATGGGCTTCTCTCTCGTATGTTATCTTTTCGGTATCTTTTCCTTATTTCAACATCTGTGGAGTCATCTCGTGGTCGTGTTAAATGTTTGTGGCTGATTTTCCTCTTTTTAATTTCTCGTGAACTTGACGAGGTTGTTGGCCTTGGTCTTCTTGGATATTGATGCCATTCTTTCTTCCTTTTATGATTTTCAGACTCAGTTGTAGTTGTTGGTCTCGGTCTAGTTGGATACTGATGTGTTTCTTTTTTCTTTTTAAATTCCCTAGATTCTGTCGTCGTTGTTTGTCTAGGGCGAGTGGGATATTGATGCCACTCCTTCCTTTTTTTGTGCTTGCCTGATTCTGAGGTGGTCGTTGTTTGTCTGGGGCGAGTGGGATATTGGTGCCACTCTTTCCTTTTCTTACGTTTTTTCTTTGATCCAGACGTAGATGAGTGCAGCCTTTTCGCATTTATTTGTAGAGCATTTATATCTTCGACAGGATTTCTAGATAGAGCATCGGCGTTCATGTTTTGTCTCCCTGGTTTGTATTTAATCTCATAATCGTACTCGCTCAATCTTAGTTTCCATCTCATGAGTCTTGATGTTGGATCTGAGAGACTGTTTAACCAGATTAAAGGTTTGTGATCTGTGATTAAATAGAATTTTCTGCCAAAAATATATGGTCTGAAATGATTTATTGCGAATATTACAGCAAGTAATTCCCTTTCTGTTGCGGAGTATTGTGTTTCCGGCTTATTCATTACTCTTGATGCGTATGCCACTGGCTGATCTTTTCCTATTTCTCCTTGACTTAGGACCGCTCCTACTGCTGTTCCGGATGCGTCAGTGGTTATATTAAATGGTCTCTCAAAGTCAGGATATTGTAGGATTGGCTTTTCGCATAATACGTTTCTCAAGAATTCGAAAGCTTGCTGTTGCTGGTTGGACCATTCGAATTTTTGCTCCTTCTTCGTCAAGTCAGACAATGGTTTAGCTATTTTAGAGAAGTCTTTAATGAAACGTCTATAATATCCGCACAATCCTAGGAACTGTCTGATATTTTTGACAGTTTTCGGAACGGGGAATTTTTGGACCGCTTCAACCTTTGCTGGGTCAGGTTTTACACCGTCTTCTGTAATTATATGGCCCAGGTATGCCACCTCTTTCTTTAAAAATTGGCATTTGTCAGGTTGTAAGCATAAATTTGCTTCTCTAAGCTTCGTCATCATCCTGTTGACCTTTATCTCGTGTTCTTTTAGTGAGCTTGCATAAATTACGATGTCATCGATGAACACGAATAGTTCCAGTCCTTGTAGTCCGTCTAGGACGTTGTTCATCAGGCGCTGGAATGTGGCTGCAGCATTTTTTAAACCAAAAGGCATTCTGTTGAATTCGAAATGCCCGAATGGTGTTGAAAATGCTGTTTTGTGCTTGTCTTCCGGATGCATTGGTGTTTGATGAAAACTAGATTTTAAATCAAACACGGAGAAGTATTTTGCGCTTCCCACTTGATCCAGGATATCCGTAATGTTGGGTAGTGGATAGGCATCGCTGATCGTTTTCTCATTTAATTTTCTAAAATCAATCACTAATCTCCAGCATTTATTTCCTTGTGAATCTTGTTTCTTAGGTACTATCCACAAGGGGGAGTTAAATGGTGATGATGAATGTTTAATGATTCCTTTTTCCAGGAGATCATTTACTTGGTGATTGATTTCATCTTTCAACGCATGAGGATATCTGTATTGTTTAACATTTACAGGCACCTCATCCGTCGTGATGATCCTGTGGTAGATTTTATTCGTTGCTGGAAGTTTATCTCCGTCTATATAAAATCTGTCAGCGTGCTCTTTTACTATATCCTCTACATTAGTGAGTTCTTCTTGATTCAAATGACCTGTTTGTAATATTTTAAGAATTTGCTGAGCTCTTTTAGGTTCTTGATGGAATGTTTCTTCGTTCTGTGGTGCCTCTTCATACTGTTGCAGCTCTACTGCTGGCATTTCGATTTCGATGTCTTCTGCTCCAACGTTGATCGCATACAGAAATGCTATACCATCACGATTCGTGACTACAGCGTTTCCCATATATATTTGTGGGTGAAGCTGTAATTTTGGGACAAAACCAGTTTTTATTTCAGTGTTTGATACTCTTATAGGTATCATGGTTTTTGTCCTAGATGGTATTACCACTGCTGGTTGCTTGAATGGTATTATATTGTTATTTACGATTAGTATAGACTTGGCGTAATTGATGCTGGCTCCACTGCTTTTAAAATATTCTGTTCCTAAAATTCCGTCTTGTTCTATTGGTAGTTCTTCGATGATGTGGAATATGGATTCAGTTTCCAATATCTTTACTTTGATGTATCCTGTTGTATAAATGGAGCTTTTAGTGATTCCATTTAATTGAAAAATTGCATCTGTATTTATAATAATTTCTTTTGAAATTGCTTGTTTTTTAATTATATTAATGTCTGACCCCGTGTCGACCATGAATAAGGCTTGCTGATTTTTGAAACTTTTGCTTACCAGCTCGACACTGGGAGATTTATTTATTTCTCCTAAGTTTAGGTACAAATTTGCCTTTTTACGTACCTGTTGTACTTGAGGAGTTTGCTGGGGTCTCTGGCTCTTGATACGTTCTTGATATGCCTTTTTCCGGCATTCCTGAATTGTATGGCCAATGTTTTGGCAGAATTCACAAATTGGAGGTCTTGCTCGTGTCCAATTTTGATCTTGTCTCTGCGTGGGTTGATTCCTATAGGTTTGAGCTGGCTGCACAAAGTCCTGGGGGACTCCGGGTCTTGCTGGTTGGTCCTTAAACCAGCAAGTTTCCAAGGTGTGCCCGGACCTTTGGCAGTGTTGGCAGTGTTTTGCTGGCCAACGGGCCCTCGACATTGATTGCCTTTGGAACCGCTGACTGCAGCATACACTTGCGTTATGCCCGTATCCATAGCAGTTGTCGCATTGTTCGGCCGTAGTGAATCCCTGTGATAGCTTAGCTTTGGTCTGGCTTTCTATATTTTCTGCCTCGGCTACAATTGCTGCACTGATTGCTTCGTCGAGGCTGTTGAAGTTCTGATTTTTCATTCGGTTATATACCTCCTGTTTTAAACCGGTGAGGAAAGCTTTAATTGTATTAGTTTCCGACGATCGGTTGTATCCTTCGATGTTATCTGGGAATTCTAACTCGTTGCAGCTTTTAATTTGTAGTAGAAGTCCTGAGACGCGGCTGCCGTAGTCCACGACTGCCTCAGTTGGACCCTGTGCGATCCTTGCCATGTCGCCGCATAGCTGCATCGAAGTGAAGAGTGGTGCGAACCGTGATTTTATTACGGCAATCAGTTCCTCGATGGTGTCGTAGTCTCCGTTTAGTACCACTCTTGCTGCTTGCCCGTAGAATTTGTTCTTGATTAATTGTACCAATCCATACTCAGCATTCGGAGAGATTATATTCTTCGCTTTGAAACAGCTCTTTGCAAACTGATAGACTGGTATGTTGCGGCCGTTAAATGCTGGTACGATGTCTGCTGCATCGCGAATACTGATCGGTCGGCTTCCTTCAGTCGATCCGTTGGCTGATCCGCTGGCTGATGCGCTGGCTGGTTGATCGGCTATTCCGTTTGGCATTTTGATTTTTGCTTATTGATATAGTATATATGTATGTGTATTATGTATTATATATTTGGGTTTTTTTTTTTCTCTATTTTTTTTTTTTTATATATATATTCTTGTACTTTACTTTTTATTTGTATCTGTCTGTTTCTAGGCTAACCATTAATGTCCGCAGAGATATGATTTCTCCTTACCACTCGAACAATCCCACCGCTGTCACCAAATTTTTATTTAACTATATCTACGTGTAACGACCCAGAATGAGTACGCCACTGCACCGACTTGTAGGGAGAGCGGTTCCCTTAGAAGGCGACTCGTAATAAATGTGTTAAGGATTTTAGGTTCGTGTGGTGTGCGGTTAAGGAGTGAAATCCAAACACTAATGTGCTAGAAACTGAATGGAAATATGTTTATTCAAGAATGAAAGGTAAGTGAATATTGAATTATAATACAAAGTTGCTAGTATCACAATAAGTGCGGCTAGAAATAGGAATACAGTAAGAAATTATAATTAGTTCGCCCTAGATTGGGAATACAATTGAAAAATATGTAATTAGTAATTAATATGTAAGTAAAAATTAATAATTGTAATTAATCGATAGCGCTATCGCAAAAGCGGCGTGGTCTTCTTCTACAGTCAACACTCTGTTTGTTTTCAACAATAATTATGGAAACTAAACTCCAGAGGTTTGTGCTAGACTATTGGAATCAAGTTAACCCTTCCTACAGGTCGCAATCGGTTTCTGGTTATACCAGAGCCGTGTTAAACGCAGGCCGTTCAAGGAGCTCCGCTCCTCGCTAGCTCTTTACACTTGAGTGTTGGCTTAGCGTAACACCTGTGTAACACGTTGCGCACCGCGAATAGGAGGTCCACTGTTCCGTAGTCCTGCACGCCACCAGTGGAATAGTAGAAATTAGCTATAGCTCGCGCTCTATCGCTGCCTAGACAGTTCAGCGCAAGCTCTTCTCTACTAATCAGAGTGTTGTCTGTTTCAGACCGAGGTCTGAGAAGATCTGCGATGAAACTGTGCGGAACGCCTCTATTTATACTCAGATTTTGCTGAGTCGGCACTTTTTTTCCGCATAGAGTTCTTGGGGTAGCTGGGTTTTTCCCGTCACGTGGTGGTCCAGCATCCCCACTCTAGAATACTACCCCACCGTATGGTTACTGGGGTTGCGCTCGCGCGTGCGCGGTCGGACGTCGATAATTTATCGGTAAACTGTTTTACCGTCCGACTTATCGACTAAACCTTTATCGATCAATTCAACAGACTCGGTTATCGACGAAATGAAAATGTTTATTACAAAAATTTATACATTAAATATTAACAATAAAAATAAAATAAAATATTCTGTATAAAAAAAAATTGGTTATAATAAAGAAAAATAAAATTAAAAAGATATTGTGTTAAATTCTTGGGTCGTTACACAAGACAACACAATCGGCCAGCGTCGGCGCTCCAAACGACTATAAACAGCCGTTCAAAACGAACGTCTTACCGATTAGGTAAGGAAGAAGAAACACTGTGGCCCCATTCTTTGAGGTAACTCCGCACTACTCTACGCTGTATTCACTATTGCGAGCTGTAAATGCCACTTCTAGCGCAGCTGTGCAGAAGACGAACAAGAAGATTTTTATGTAACATTTTGCCATAGCTCGCACCGGTTCGTAGATATTTGCAGATTTACCTCAAGGAATAGGGCGTCACGGACATATTCCGAGATATTTCTTCTTCATCTTGTTCTTCTTCTGCACAGCTGCGCTGGAAGTAGCACTTACAGCTGGGAATAGTGAATACAGCTTAGAATAGTGCAGAGTTACCTCAAAGAAAGGGGCCACAGTGTTTCTTCTTCCTTACCTAATCGGTAAGACGTTCGTTTTGAACGGCTGTTTATAGTCGTTTGGAGCGCCGACGCTGGTCGATTGTGTTGTCTTGCAAGGCCCCAATATGGATCTCTCTTCTTTTCTCTGAATCGATGCATGCTGCCCAGTTGCCTGGTTGTTGGAAAGTCCCTGTACGAGAGTGCATACCAGCCTGTTTATTTACGGGCGGATTTGCGCGCGTGGCGGAAACTTGGATGCTTGCGAGGCGTGCTTTGATTTATCCTTATACATCTTTCGGTGTAAATTTTTATTCCTTTTGCATTTGTATGGACGCAATCGCTTACAATTTACAATTTGCAATTTACAATTTGCAATCTATGTGTTCAAAAGTGTTCGAGATTGTAAGGAGGTGTTAAGCTTGCGATTGAGAACCGGTTCGGAATGTAGGATCGGCAGTGAGACGGCAATTGAAAATGAATGCTCTTGAGATTGCACAAAACAAACAATGTATATTTACAGGCACAAATACACTATGTACAGTATTCACAATAAATTGTGCGTTGCACGAACTTATGATGATCGTAGATCGTCAAGATTCACCCGCGTCGCGGAGAATTTGTGATTGAAATTGCGGTGTATTCAAACCACGTGTTGGTTCAACACGTGGTCACCACGAAATTCTACTAATTTCGTGGATTTGCACGAACTAGATTAACCGCGAGTTCGCGTTGGCCGTCGGCACAGAATTCGCGTTGCGATGCTGAGTTCTTTAGAATCGATATTCGTTAATTGCACTAGAAATTTTTGGAATCAGTACTGCACGTGTTTACCGTAACGATACAAAACCGAAATGGCCAAACCACCGGCTTCGTCGTAGCAAGAGCCGTTGGCTTCTTCCCGGTAACGTTAAGCTCGGTGATTGGTCAGCCTGACCGGCATCCAAGGTGGCTGCCGGTCGCGCTGAAGAGTGCTGCCGCGGTTCGTGTGGCGTCGGTTGAAATTAACGCATTTTCGAACACTATGACTTATAACCGCATAATCTGTAGTTTATAAAGTAGGGGGGATTGAGCCAATAAGGCCTACGGTTATATTTAGTTGGAATATAACTCATTTGCTGTATTTATTATTTTACATTATATTACATTTCATTACATTACATTACATCATGTCGGCTATGTATGTCGGTTATGTTGGTTACGTATGTTGCGCGTTACACACGTTCTGTAGTTCCCAATTTGTGAATATCCTTAGCTGTTTTACCTGCATTCAGTTTACGTACATTCATTCATTTATTATTCATTCATTCCTTCATTTTGATGTTGATTGATTAAAGCTATACATTGATCTGATTCGATTTTTCTTGATTTATTGATTCATTTCTGCTTCATATTTCATTTCTGCTAGTTGCCTGTTACCATGATTTATTCTAGTTTCATTGATTTATTATTTTATTTTACTAACTAATATTGTTTGACCGAGAGTTGTTTTCATTGGGCTCACGGGACTTTCCTGATGGCATGCGTTGTTGACGTTGTTTGACTTTATTGGTTGATTTTGTCTAAGTTAAATGTTTTATTCTATTTATTTGTTCGGCCCTTCGTTCTGTGGCGATTCCTGATTCCGTTGATTCTGTTGTTCTGTTGTTCTGTTGTTTTGTATAATCTGTTTTCTGCGGCGCGATATGTAGTAATACAGTGTGTCCTGCAATCTGCGCAATCTGTGGATCTTATTCGGGTTGATTCATTTGATTTCATTTTATTTTTCCTTATTGTTTGTAATTTGTAATTTATATGTAATTTATATTTATTTCATTCCACCCTATTGCAAACGTATGATTCATATTTATATATAATAAATAACCGTAGTATTGATTTTACTAGCTTGATTTGATGTTGGTGTGCTTTATACCTTCGTGAAAGTACTGTATATCAGCCTCATCTTTGATGATAAGTTTGATGGTAAGTATGGATTCCTAGGATTGCGCGGCTGCACGATGGATGGTTTTGCAGTCGATAACTGTGTGTACCGGGTAACTGGCGCGCGGTAGGTAATTGCTGCGCGGCAGATAATTGGTCTGTGGATAACCGTTACGGAACCGTTACGGAGCGAGCGGCCGAGTATTATGTGGTGAATGGAATATTTGCGGTTAGTAATATCTCTGGTGCTGCCGTTCGTTACCGACTAGGGATAGCTTTACGGCTTATCTTCGGGCAGTATTGCATGCTTTACTTATTACGATGCGTCTTGCTATCGTTATCTTTCGTAGGTACCTTACTTCTGGTTTTCATCGCGGTGTTTTATTGAAAGTTGTTGAACTATTTTCGCTTTTATTTCCGCTTTTCGCTTTTGAACGTTTATATATTCTGTATAATTAGTTGATTAATTTGATGATTTGGTGGTTAATTTGATTGTCGATGATCATTATGGTATGGACTAGGGAATTCGAACACTAGGTATCTATGTTCTTTATGGTTTATGGTCGCGGTCTTTATTTTACTTCGCCCGGTTTCCTATCTTAGTTGACGTTGACATGGTCATCCGTCATCTATGATGTGATATGATACGAAGTGTTAAGTGATAAGTGTCAATTGAACTGAATTAATTAATTAATTGAATTGAATTTATTGAAATTATTGAATTTTCAATTTTCTAATTTAAATTTTGTATTTATTCGTGCGGATGTGATTGCTGTGACAGTGTGCGTACTAATGTGCTACGCTCGGAGGTATTGTATTGTAGTGTATTTGCAGTGTATTTGTTAATGTGGTATCATTAGCTCCGTTTTGTGCATTTTATGAATTCGGTGCATTGATATTACTTACTATTATATATTATATATTATATGGTGTATTATGTTATATTGTATTATGTTATAATATTGTATTATGGTATTGTTATTGTATTGAATTATGCCATGATAATATTGTATTATTTTATTTATGTTATTAATGTTATTACATCCAAGCTACGTTCAATCTACGTTCAATTGCGATTTGCCTGCGTTCAATCTGTGACCATTTTAGGCATTGAATATATTATATGTTATATTATAATATTATTATTTTAGACCTTGGATTGTGTCCAGTTATTCAGCTATATTAGTTACCTATGTTAGGCTATACTTAACCAGTATTCTGTATTAAATTGTATTGTATTGCATTATTATTATATAACTTCCTAACGTTCTATTGCATTATATTATTATAATTGAGTAAGTAAATGTACAGAGTAATTAACAATGGCATATGGCATATCGAATTGCATTGAATTAAATTACTTGATACAGATTATTACTATGTGTCTGCTTTATTTTACCTGCTGTGATTATAGCTGTGGTTATATCTGTGATGATTATATATGCGATTATATTTGCGGTTATATTTATTTGACTTAGTTTAATGGGTCTTGTATTATGGAATTTAGAAGAGTCTATCTGGATTGGATGGATTAATGAGTTTATATCATATGCGTATATTGCGTTTATAATCCCTTTGCATATTTTAAGGGTGGGTTTGATTCTTATTCTGGTTTCTTGTTTCTTAGTTCTTAGCTCCTTAGTTCCTCTTGTAGTATCATGCATTGTTTCTAAGCTTTCGAGGGTTGTTTGGGCTCCCAGGCATTGTCAATTAATTGTAGACTATAAGATGTGTCATATATCCTTTAGCAATTTAGATATGAATGACGGGTAAAGACATTGGTTTATTGGTTTAGTGGTTTATTGTTCGCCGTTCACTATTCACTATCATTATTCTTTTCTTATTTTTATTCTTGGTCACTTGACAAGTTTCAGTGACTTCTTCTTCAATTGAGTGTTACGTTTTACGTTCCATGTTCCTATAATATTATTCACTGCTCTTTTGTAGGTCTTCGTACCCCCCCTCAGGATAATGTTTTACATACTATGTTTAATTCAATTCAAGTGCAGCTGTGACAGTTGTGAATCTGTGTATTTTGAATACTTACGGTACTCTATGCAATCTTTTGTACATTAATTACCCTTTCTTAATTACAATTCTGATTTTGATTTTGATTCTGATTTGGAAAGTGTTAGTTCAGTATTGGTTAATACAGCTGGTGCTCAGGGAGGCATACGCGGCGGTAGTCCGTCCTGCATGATACAATGTCTTTATGGTTTTCCATACATACATATATGCGTTATGGTTCCTTAAATTCTTTGAATTTCTTGACCGTGGATCTCATATGACTTTCTTATAGGAGTGTCTGGCTTGGTTTAGCACCTATATGCCTTTTCTATTAATTGGTATTAAAGGGGGTGTAATTGATCTGCATCATTTAAACTGACTATGGGATGAGGAGTTTAATTAATTCTCTACATCGGTATACTTATTAAACTGATTATATTTGGAGTGTTTTCGTTACATATTATTTATGCACATATGTTCATAGTAATTTTGATCTATTGTGGTGTAGTTTAGTTTTCTTGTACCTTTATATTATGATTTAGTAGTAATATGGTTGTATGTGGGGTTTATTATTGATTGTTTATTATTGATTAGTTTTCACCACGCGCTGTATTGCATCGACCTACCTGTATCAGTATTAATATTAATAACCTACTTATCGGAGCGGTATTATAATCCAGTAACAATCTAATCTACTCAATTTATAAATATTTGAATTGTTTGATCTGCCTTATGGTTTATGCCGATTTAGGTCTCATGTGCTCCCCATATTATATCAGATGGGTATTCTCTTCTCCTTTTATCCGTTAATTACACTCTACCTCCACTTCCATTAGCTGGCGTTAGGGCTTCCTGCAAATAGACTAGGATTATGTTACATTTTACATTTAATACTATGGTTAATTTCTGATGTTAACAGTTCTGTCTCTTCCTATTATTCTCATTATGAGGTATATGTTGCTACTTATCTTTATTGATGATTTGCTCGCAATATTTTCTAATTGTTTTTTATTGCCTTTATTTGATCATTGAGTGTACTCCATCATGTTCGCTTGCCAACCACGTTGAGGTTGTGGTCGCGTAAATGTTCCTGCAAGTAAATTTAAGTAACTTAATAGTTTCAATGAATGGTTTCAATTATTAGTATTACATTACGCTCACCTATTTATTTTCTCCCCAGCTTACTTTCTGGTTATACCCTATATTCTATATCTTATACTGTACCTATTTACCTTTACCTCTGATAATAGTTAGTAGCATTCTATGTTATGTTATGTTTGCTTCTCTTCTCTCATGGCTGGCTTGCTATTTGCTATCTGTCTGGCGACTTTATTTTACTTCACGGTTCACATCCTCGGTTTATTTCATCTCAAATTTATGGTTTATCTTGAGTTTAATTTTATGTGATTATATTGTGCGCTAGTGTTGAATGTTAAATATTCCTCTTCTGCTATTTGGCTGCTCGGCTGTATGTATGTATGTTTGACGTTTTAGGTTTTTGGGGTTTTGTTGGTCATTTGCTTATGTCCAGTTAACATATGCTCGCTTGCCTGCTTGCGTGCAATACTACTTATGTATACTTCACAGTTTCTCACGTTCTCGTATTGCTTACTGTTTCTTTTACTGTTAACTACTCATTAACTGCTCTATTGCATTAGATGCATTAGATGCATATATGTATTTATTTCCCGTTGTATTTGTGATTTGATTTAACCAGTTTTAGTATGTTTAGTATGTTTAGTATGCTTATTATGACAGCTGTTCCTCTATTCTATTCATGGGCTCCATGTGTTTATTAATTCCTATTCATTATTCATTATTTATTTATTCATTCACTCATTCATTTATTCATTTATTCTTTACTGATTATTTATTCATTATTTATCGTTGCATATTTGGGGCATTCGAAGCGCTACTCGAAGCGCTATGCTTGTCATGAGCGTGTGTGTGTGTCTGTAACGTATGTATGGGACAGATCATCGAGGATTGCAGCCTACCAAGATTTGGCACAGTCAACCGGGGAAAGGACTCGCCCCGAGCCCTGGCTGTGCTGAAGAGCAAGCCCTGTTAAAACAGGTGAACACATGGCGCGATCACCCGTTGAGCAGGAGCTCCGGTTCCTGGTCGTGG
The DNA here is from genome assembly GCF_907164935.1 of Osmia bicornis bicornis. Lineage (NCBI taxonomy): Eukaryota > Metazoa > Arthropoda > Insecta > Hymenoptera > Megachilidae > Osmia > Osmia bicornis. The sequence goes on along the minus strand of NW_025791458.1, from coordinate 3,930,575 downwards.
CCGAAGAGCAGCCCCTGTCCAGGCAATAGTGCTAGGCAGGCGAAGAGGTGGCGCGGTCACGCCGGGAAATTGTCCCCCCGGTGCCGATCCTGGAGGATATCCCCCCGGTGCCGATCGTTGCTGAAGAAAAATGGCCTGTCCTCGTGGAAGGCCAGGTGGGCGTGAAGACATCTAGGATAAGCCACATCATCATTATCAACCAACCATGGTGGACGAAGATGGACACGGTCAGCCGTGGAGATACTATGTCCCGGTTCCTGGCCGTGTCGAAGAGCAAGCTCCTGCCCTGGCAGGTGAGCACATGGCGCGACCACCCGCAATGGGCTTACTTCGGTTCCTGGTTGTGGCCGAAGAAAAATCCTGAGCCTTACAGTACAGGTTGAAAATGTCCTGCCGCTGGATCGGAGGTGCAACGGCGTGGATCCGCAGATGCCCCATGTGCCTAGCGCATGGCGTTTTTGCGGGCAGCCGCAATAACGCGAAATGAGTTGAAGTGCCGAAGGGTCGTTGTGGCTATATGCTGGTATTCCTTTATGAATTCTAACGAGTGAGAAGGTGCCGGCGGCCCACGTTAGGGGAGTGGTTTTAGTGGATAGTATGTCCAGCCTCGGGAGTGCCCACTCTGGGCTGCCCGTCTAGATCGCCCCTTCAGGACTGTGGCCTACTTTTGGGCTAAACTGAACCCTTAAGGATTGGGTTGCCAGGTTGCCCCCTTCTGGCGGTGCCTCCTTGGGTTTGCCCTCACCTCACGGGCGCCAGGCTGCCCCTTCAGGGCGGACATGAGTCCCACACTGCCCGGGTCCCCTCTAGCAGAATAGACGAAAAGGGGAACCAACCCGCGCGTGCGCAAACGCATTTCCTCTTCCAGCTGAACCAAAAAAAAAGGCTGAGCGGGGAGGTGATACCCCGACGTGGTGCTTCCCCAGGTGGCGGATAGTGGAATGCTCGCCATGCACTATTCGGAGTGCATGGAGGGTAGGAGTGAAATAAAATAGCTCCCGCGGACCAAACACCAAGGGAAGGAAAACCCATCAAAACCTCCCCTGTGACTGGGGGATAGAATACAGACACGGTAACCCCTGCCTTTCGTACAAGGCGACTGAAAGGGGGCCGTTTGCTGCTCTCGAAGTACCTCGCAGACGATCCGGGGCGATGTCGGTGGGATCTACGGATCCTGACAGGGCCTCCCTTGCCGGTAAGGCCTGGGTCGGAGAGATGAAAAGGTGGCTGCAGCGTCTTTCAGTTCAGAACCCGGAGGGCCCAAGCAATTGCACCGTAACCCAGTGATGACGTTTCGCTGGAACGGCCCGCGAGGATGACAACCGCTATAAAAAATCTCTAGCCCCAAGCAGCGGTACGCGGTGATGAGGGCGCCCCTGGAGTCAGCGTCAGGGGTGGCTGATGGGTGCATCAGTCTCTAGCGGCAAACCGCGGGGTATCTGGCGACCCCCCGGGTGTACTAGCCTTACCCGGGTAAGGCGGCTCTGCCCGGGTGGACCCACAGACCGACCCACTCGTGGGAACACTATGGATGACTTGAAACTAAAAACGCCAACAACAACAACAAACACTGGACGGGACGTACCGACGACGACTGCGGCTGTTCAACAGGACGCGAGACGGGAAACGGGCACGGAGGATATGGCGCAGCCCAGCACTAGCAGGGTAACGGATGCGCGCCGCCTATCCGTCCGATTAACTAGGGCGGATGTGGAGTGGCCTCCCCTGAGGCCGGTACGATGAGGGGCCGGAGTTTCCCCGGCGGCCTCTGATGCCCCCGCATCCAGAGAGAGAGAGGTGGACTAGGACTCGGACGAGTCGCTCTCCTCGGAAGTATCTCTGGAGGCACGGCGCGCGAGCAAGAGGTGTCGCCCGCCGACCACGGGCCAGTACGTGTGGCTCGCGGCGGCTAAGCAGAGAGTCCTGGATGTCCAGCGCCTGGAACTTGACCTGCTGGAGGAGAGGAGGGTGCTCGATCCTAACGAGGACCCTATAGAACCGAGTCGGGGTAGCAGGTCCCTCCTGGACCCTGAGGACCTGGCAGAGGAAGTCAAGTCCCCACGCGCGACCTTATTGCGCAGTCTTTGGAGTTCTGTCGCGACATCGACAAGGTCGCCTGCGTCTCCAAGGGGCTGAAAGGGACATTTGTTCGCAAGCTGAGGATGGCCTCCCGCTACCGTAAGGCCATCCACACGGAAGTGGGAATCAGGGCTGCCCCTGCCAGGGCCGATAAAGAGGTGAAGGTGCTTCGCGAACAGCTAAAGCTGCGGTAGGAACAAGTGGCTGCCCAGGAGGCCAAAATCAACATCCTGCAAAATAGCCTGGCAGACATTACGTACAGGGTCGCTGCCACAGAGGTGCCGGCGCCTGAAGGCCCCGGTCCATCCAAAAGTCGGCGAGGCCCAGCTCGCCGTTGTCTGGCGAAGAGGCGGGCAGGAACAGGAGAAAGGACGCAGTCGAAGCTTTCGACTTACCGTCGTGCCCGCATGAATGTCCCGTGGTGCAAGTCCCAATCCCATAAAAATGGGCGAGGTTAGGGTAGATTCGGTTAGACTCGATCACCCCGGCGGA